>NC_142614.1:39154680-39457710 GCF_059453375.1 Lepisosteus platostomus | reverse complement strand
ATCATGACTGACAGTGTACTCTGGATGCTGTACTCTTACATCAAGATGTACTCCAGGTAGCACAAAATGAGTCAAAGGTAGCATGTCAAAAAAAAGGAAGTGACTTCTCCCCAAATATCTACTACAGAGGTATCAGATATTGACAGTGAACTTCCTGATGTGTAATTCCTAGACTGAGATAATGTCTCCCACCTTGTTTATACATACTCCAGATGTTGTTCATAACGTTTGTATCCAATGCGGGTTCTGGTATGAATTCTCGAGGAGTAATGTGAACATTTAAGGTTAATGTTCTAATGACAAGGGACATCACTTAACTCTGTTTCGTTTTGAAGGCAACAACGCCTCAGGACCTCGTGACCTTCAAAAAGGGGGGATATGTAGCGGCGAGGCTTATTAATAAGAAAGAATTAAGTGTTCTGAGCTTTCCCAAAGGAGGCCCCATCTCTGTTCATCTCTGTGGTGCAGCCACAGAGAAACTATTCATGCAGGCTGATTTAAGGTTTCCTTTGATAAGGGACAGCTCCCAAAGGGGGATGCACTTAGCTTAGCCTGGCTATCATGATCAATGGTCATCCATTGGCGCCTATCTGTCTAGGGATTGCCAGATGGACATCTGGACTGCATTCCTAAGTGTCAGGAGTAAGTGACTCATATCTCACCTTGATCAACCAATCAGGGACTGGTAGGGCCGAGTAACCCACGTGGGACTCTGATGCCCATGGAACTTTCAGCCAATGAACGAGCTGAAGTTCCTCCAGGTAAAAACAGGCAACACAGAGGGCCTGAGGAATTCTGGAGGGAATTCTGTGGACTTTTCTAAAGGGAATTCAACGGCCCAGGAGCAGAAGGCTCCCAAGGGCAGGACATTCTCGCAGCGCGCCTCCTGACCATCCTGAGGCTCAGCCCGGACAACCATGCGATATAACTCAAACAACGCACACACACAGGTACTAATACACGAGGATATATTTATTAATACATAGAATATGCATATAAACCTAACAGATCTTATCGAGAGGGTTATCAGAATACAAAAGCTATATATTCAGTCAGTTACAAAGTGTTACATATATCAAGAGGACATACGTTCAGTATATCATTCATTTAGACCGTTTCGTAAATGCACTTGGTTATAACTTCTACATTAGATACTCAAAACAAGTACATAACTCTTAGGAATTAAATTGATATCAACTGGTTGGGATAACAATTGAATTCTCGAGCAGTAATGCAGTGAAGTTGAATACTCATCCAATCTCTGGGGATTCAGATCTCCTGCAGGCACAAAGAACTGTGACTGTGGGTCCCAGGAAGTCAGGAAGAGGACCGGTTCGTTCCTGATGAAGAGCTAGTTCTGAATAGTGATTCAGCTGTCCACAGTTTCGACCTGTTCACGAGGCCTGCTGCTGGTGCTAACCTCGGGTGGATCCTCTGGTTACTCTCTGGCAACCTCCGCTCTAGACTCTTAGAACAAAGGAAAGTTCTGGCACTCGGACACACTGGCCGTTCCGTGGTTGTCCGGGCTGAGTCTCAGGATGGTCAGGAGGCGCGCTGCGAGAATGTCCTGCCCTTGGGAGCCGTCCTGCCCTGGAATTCTCCTTTGAACTCTTTACGAAAGTCCACAGAATTCTCTCTCAGGCCCTCTGTGTTGCCTGTTTTTACCTGGAGGAACTTCAGCTCATTCATTGGCTGAAAGTTCCATGGGCATCAGAGTCCCACGTGGGTTACTCGGCCCTACCAGTCCCTGATTGGTTGATCAAGGTGAGATATGAGTCACTTACTCCTGACACCTAGGAATGCAGTCCAGATGTCCTTCTGGCACTCCCTAGACAGATAGGCGCCAATGGATGACCATTGATCATGATAGCCAGGCATAGCTAAGTGCATCCCCCTTTGGGAGCTGTCCCTTATCAAAAGAAAACATCTGTAAATCAGCCTGCATGAATAGCTTCTCTGTGGCTGCACCACAGAGATGAAGGGAGAGATGAGGCCTCTTTTGGGAAAGCACAGCAACACTTAATTCTGTCTTATTAACAAGCATTGCTGCTACACTGGCAAACCGAATTATTCAATCATGCTGTGGGAAATCATTCATCCAAGGAGCAGGACACAGTCTTTGTAGATTCAGTTGTTTTATTGAGCTTAATAATGACATCAACGCGTGTTGGGTCTGCCACGCAGGACAGACCAACTGCAAGGGTTTCCCAGCTCTTATATACAGTATGATCTAAGGAAGATGTTTTGTTTCACTGCTTCATGTGTATTCGTCTTGCCCTTTGATATGTAGCATGAATTGACTGGTTGGTCCATTCTCAAGTCCTGTCCTTTGATGTGTAGCTGTCCTTTGATATGTAGCATGAGATGACCAGTTGGTCCTGTCTCAAGTCCTGTCCTTTGATGTGTAGCTGTAATTGTTGGAGCTGCTTAAGATATGTTAAAACAGCCGACATATTACACAATCCGCTTGAACCAACACTGTAGTGTTGAATACAGATAAATTATATATATATATATTTTCCATCAATAATATATATATATAAGTGTTTTCCTACTTTCCACATAACAGCAAGCAGTCCAAGTCAGGACTTAAGGTTTTCTCCAAAAAGCTAGGCTGAGAGTGAGTCAGTAAAGAAGTTCCTAAATGGAAGAAATCTTGTGTTCACAAGCCCACTGTTATTTTTGCATGATCAACAAAATTACAGTTGGAATCCTTCTTTTTGTCAGCATCCAGGAATGCAAGTTTAATCCATATCCTGAACAAAAGCTATATAATCAAGTTCCCATTTTGTCTATCTTGTGGCTGGACCTTGTAGCGGCGAGGCTTATTAAAATACAGGAATTAAGTTTTCTGTTCCCTTGCCAGTTCCTCTCTTCTTCATCTCAGTGGTGCTTGAGGCCATTCCATTTGGTTCAATTAAGGTGTTTTTCTAGCTGCTAGAGCGTCCTGATAAGGAGCAACTCCCAATTCCTGATATTCTCCAGCAGCCTTAATAAATGTTAATCTCTGGCGCCTTAAAGTCTGAGATTCCAAGGGAGAGTCTGATTCAAAGTTTGTTTACAACTCTAAGGTCAGAGGGCATGGTTACTCATCATCAGCCAATCAGGAACTGGTAGGGCAGGTTAACCCCACGTGGGTCTCTGATGCCCATGAAACTTTCAACCAATGAACAACCTGCAGTTCCTCTAGGTAAAAACAGGCAACACAGAGCACCTGTGGAACGGTTTGCCTGTAGCGCAGTTCCGAAGGGCAGAACAGTTCCCAAGGGAACACAGTTCCCAAGCGCAGGACATTCTCGCAGCGCGCCTGCTGGACATTCAGCCTCAGGGCTCCTCTTGAACATCCTCAGACTCAGTCCGGACCACCACGTAATGGCCAATGTGTCCGAGTGCAGGACTTTCCTTTGTTCTAAGAGTTGAGGATGGAGGTTGCCAGCACATAACCAAAGGATCCATCCGAGGTCAGCATCAGCAGCAAGCCTCGTGAACAGGTTGGAACTGTGGACAGCTGAATCAGTATTCAGAACTAGCGCTTCATCAGGAACGAACTGGTCTTCTTCCTGACCTGCTGGGACCCGCAGTCATTTTTCTCCTGTGCACGAACTCTGCTAGTAAGGCAGAACTAACTAGCTGGTTTTCAGAGAGCATCAGCACCGCATCACAGGAATCTCTCTCACCACGTCGCAAGCAGCACTACTGCTTGGCACCGAGCCAGAGAGTGCGGATTGGACAGCAACAAGCCTGCAACTGTTTCTTTGCGCCTGCAGGAGATCTGAATCCCCAGAGATTGAATGAGTATTCAACATTCTGCATTTCTGCTCGAGAATTCAATTGTTATCTCAACCAGTTGATATCAATTTAATTCCTAAGAGTTATGTACTTGTTTTGAGTATCTAGTGTAGAAGTTGTAACCAAGTTCATTTACGAAACGGTCTAAATGAATGATATACTCAGTGTATGTTCCTCTTGGTATTTGTAACTCTTTGTGACTGAATGAATATACCTGTTGTATTCTACTAACCCTCACGATAAGATCTGTTATGTTTATATGCACATTTTATGTATTAATAAATGTATTTTCATGTATTAGTACCTGTGTGTGTGCGTTGTTTGAGTTATCCCACAAGGTTGGATTCTAATACCATCAAAAGAATCATTTTGTGACTTACTGCTACAATTAAGAATTGTCCCAGTAAATGTACAACCCCTACATTACTGGTGCCTCGTGAGAGGATACTACAACCTCATGAAGACAAACTGTGCACAGACTGTTTTTAAAGACTGAGGATAGCAGGATGCTTCTATTGCAGATCTGTAAGAGCACCAGTGGAAGGAAAAACTCTCTCTCTTCTGCTGCCACAAACAACACAGCCCAGCTTTTCACCAGTGCAAATTTAAATATCATCAAGGACATTTGGCCGTATTGGTGAGGAAAACGTAATTATTCACATAATTCTTGAGAGAACTCTTATTCCAAATGAATGGTTGATGTTATGTTTATGATAGTGAAGGAACCAATGCCTGTTAACAATTAGGTCCTGAAGAGAGCAGTCATCACCCTGCAACTCACAACTGGCAACCCACTGAAGCTCAGCAGGTGTGAGCCTGGTCAATACCTGGATGGGAGATCTCCTTGGAAAAACTAAGGTTGCTGCTGGAAGAGGTGTTAGTGGGTACTTTTGGATGAGACGTACAACCGAGGTCCTGACTCTCTGTGGTCATTAAAAATCCCAGGGCATTTCTTGAAAAGAGTAGGGATTTAGCCCCAGCATCCTTGCCAAATTTCCCATTGGCCCTTACTAATCATGGCTTCCTAATAATCCCCATCTATGAATTGGCTTCATTACTCTGCTCTCCTCCCCCCTAAAAGCTGATGTGCGATGTCCAGGTGGATGCTTAACATTGGTGGTGATGGAGGGGAGTCCCCATTACCTGTAGAGCGCTTTGAGTAGAGTGTCCAGAAGAGTGCTGTATAAGTCTAAGCAATTAGTATTATTATTAAGAACATCTATATTTTGTCTTAATACAAATTTCAGCAATGAGAAATTTACTTTAATTTTGGATTAAGAACAAATATTTCACAGATACTGTACTGTAGTGGCTTTGAAACCATACGGTCTCATACTGTACATACAGTATATGTATACAGTATATGAACTCACTGCCATTCATTGCCATGTGCGCTACTGTTTTGGTATATCTGTGGATCTGATTTCATGGGATTCGCGTGTGTAGAACAGCAGGAGATGAGACTCAGCAGGCAGGGGTTATTTTGATTATACTATGAATGATTCCCTAAGACAAATCGTCCAACTTTCAGAATTATAAAAAATAAACCTTTGATGAGTTTGCCCGAGAGACAAAGGTACCTTTTCAGAAGTTGTGTATTGCGCAAAGTAGGTGAATTAGACAAGCAGCTTATGTTGCTTAAAGAATTTTAAATCTATCTGACTGTACTGTAGGTCTCATGTTATTGAGCATAAAGGCACCTTGCTCACAAGTGGCTCTGTTAGAGTTTGTGTTAATACACTGTACCCTTTTGAATGGATTTTTATCACCTTTGTCTGTCTGAGGCGTTGGGGTATATCCCTTCCTCAGTTTAACATCTATTACATCACCAGTAAACCTAGAGACTAAAACCCAATATCAATAGTTCTTATAATAATAATAATAATTGCTTACACTTATATAGCGCTTTTCTGGACACTCCACTCAAAGCGCTTTACAGGTAATGGGGACTCCCCTCCACCACCACCAATGTGCAGCATCCACCTGGATGATGCGACAGCAGCCATAGTCCGCCAGAATGCTCACCACACATCAGCTATCAGTGGGGAGGAGAGCAGAGTAATGTAGCCAATTCATAGAGGGGGATTTTTAGGAGGCCATTGTAAGGGTCAATCTTAGACTGCTCCAAAGTCGGGTGCAGAAATGCTCCAAACTGAATGCCAGATAGACACCACAATTACTCGTAATACAAATAATATCTAACAATATAATAAGTAATATTATTATGAAATGGAAATCTAATGGATTAATTGATTCTTAAAATGTAAAGAGCTTTAGAAAAATATATAACAAGGATTTAACTGCTGTGCTACGTGCAGATTTTTAGAAGACAGTTTGTCAAGACAGGACGTACTGTCTAGATGACCAAATTAGCCGAGTGCAAGTGCTAAGCTTTGCAGAATATAGTAGTTCAGGTGGGTAGCTGCGTCAGCACGCGTAGGCTGCAAAGGAACAAGTAATAGGTTTATTCCATGCTGAAAAAAAGAAGAAAGAGAACACAACGTTTCGGCCGTGGAGCCTTCTTCAGGTGTGACACCTGAAGAAGGCTCCACGGCCGAAACGTTGTGTTCTCTTTCTTCTTTTTTCCAGCATGGAATAAACCTATTACTTGTTCCTTTGCAGAATATATATTGGCAGTTCTTCTTTCGTTCTTTCATTTCTATGATGTAATGTTTCTTGTCCTAAGGAAAGGGGAAATATTAGAAAGGGACTAAATGCTGTATTTTTCATTGCATTACAACATCTTTATAAAAAGCCTGTACTGCCTGTAGCAAGTTGAGTCTCTGACACACTCTGCAGAGTGACAGCAGGGCTCCCAATATTGCAATATTGAAATAAAGACCTTACTCAGGTGAAAACTCTCTCTTGTGGCTTCCTTGATAAATAGATTTCCATAACAATTAACAACCCCAAGTGCAGCACACGTGAACTAAGGAAAAATATTGGCTCCACAAAACAAATCAAACATCCTGAACAAACCCCTAAATATACTAAATCCCCACTATAGTTGCAGCAAGGTGAAAGTGAGAAGCTGAGTTTTAAAACATTTTTTAAAGAAAATCAAAAATAACCAATGACTTGTCCATGCCTAACCTAGACATTGCATGACTTTAAAAGCTTGAACTTTAAACAGTAGAACCTCAATTATATTTGCCATTGTATTAACAGTTACAACAGATATAAATCTTAACACAAATCCAAAACCTTTTAAAACAAAAGCTGTTAACTATGCTTCACACCTGCAATTACAGATGATGGTGTGCCCAGCAGCTCTTTTGTTTGGATTATACCATGAATGAGTGCCTGAGCCAAAGTTTAAAAAAAAAATAAACCTTTCTTTGGATGAGAGAAATGGGTATCTTTTGGGAAGTCGTGTTCTGATTGCAGAGAATCTGATTTTGACAAACCTCAAAGAGCTACTTTTGCTTGAAGAATTTAAAATCTGTCTGCCTGACTGGCAGCTTATTTCGTTGAACTGTTTGGACACCTACGGAGATACCCAATCTAAATTTAAGGTGTGCTTCTTTCACGGTTTTCAGTTCAATTCAATTTACTTTATTTTTATATAGCGCTTTTCACAACAAGGTTGCCCCAAGGCGCTTTACAAAGCAAGTGACCATACATCTTGTGAATACAGAAAAGAAAAGACCAGAAGACAATGGAGGAGAGGAACCAAAAACTCCTTAGTAAGGAGAATAAAAACCTCTAGGGGTCCAAGGTCAACTGGCTGCCCAACCCCTTTGGGCATACTTACATTACACAATTAAAAAAATGAATAAATGAATAAGGGTATTAATCCATCCATCATGTCTTCTGGATGTCAGTACTCCATGCATATCTCTGTAGACCAGCAAAATCCTCCTAAACAATAGTTAAATCCGCAATATCCCTCTTGGATCCATGGCAGTGATCCAGCATCATGATGCCCAGCCTGTGCGACATCCAGACATGTGGGGAGGAGAATAGGATAGTTTGGTCAGAACAGATGTACAGTATCTACCTGGTGGGCCAACACAGAGACACACAATGGCTTGTACAACAACACCAGCAGGCATGATTGCAGCATGCTATGATGTAAGGTGTGAGTAGGCTAGGCTGAAGTGATAGGTTTTCAGTCTGGACTTGAATACTGAGATTGATTCGGCATCCTGAACATGGGGTGGGAGAATGTTCCATAAGCTAGGGGCCCTGTAACTAAAGGCTTTACCACTAACTGTTTTTTTGTTAATGCATGGAATGTGAAGAAGACATGCATGCATGTGGGCGACTTGGATTGTATACATTAATAAATTCCATTAGATAGACAGGTGCCTGACCTCTGAGAGCACATCACTAAGCCAATGTGCTGCCACACTTTAATAATCCATAATAGAGAGCACTAGTTTTTGTTTTTCAGCATATCATTCCTTTACACTTTCAGAGCAGGTAAAAGTTATGTGATCAGAAAGCGTGAAAGATATTAAATGAGAATATATGCTGATGGAAAAAAAGAAACACAACATTTTCTGGAATTAGAATACTATAGTGAGAGCTTATGTACTTTCACAAAACATTGTCAATTTGTTTTAAAGCCTCTGACCAGCAACACAGCTGTGAGACATTGCAACTTGCCAATCACACAAAAGCTTGTTAGGTGCACTTTTACCCAACGAGGTCCAGGTGGAACAATGCCTCATCAGGTCACCTTTAAAAAGGCCTTCATTCAAAGCTTCGGTCACTGCAAGAAAAGGGCCACACTTAGACAGTTTTCTGTGTATTCCATAATGCCTCGAATGTCACGAGAAGCAAGGAGAGGGTCATTGGCATGCTGCAGGCAGGCATGTCATGTGCCAGCATTGCCAAACACTATAGAGTAAGCCGCTCCACTGTATCCCGACAGCAGAGAAGATTTTAGCAGACCGACAGGACAGATGACCGACACATCAGACTGGTCTATCTGAGAGACCGTTTCAGATCCGCCACTCGTACTGCTGCTGAAACTGCTGGCAGACACAATGCCCGCATCAAGTGTCAGGACAGTGAGGCTCCATGCTGCTGGCCTTAGAGCAAGGCGACCTGTCAGAGGCCCTCTGCTTACACCTCCTAGACATCATACCCGACGGACTTGGGCCAGACAGAAGCTGCCAGAGTGTGGAGGAGGAAGTGTTGCATTTCTTTTTTCCATCAGTATATATTAAAGATTAATTTGGTTCCAGGACAGCAGAAATGCACTCAACTCACCAAATTGTTCACATTCTCTGTGTAGTGGCAATGCTTATTAATAAGACAGAATTACGTGTTGCTGTGCTTTCCTAAATGAGGCCCCATCTCTCTTTCTCATCTCTGTGGTGCAGCCACAGAGAAGCTATTCATGCAGTTCTGATTTAGGGTGTTTTCTCTCAGCTGAGGAGCAGATCCCAAATGGGGATACACCCAGGCATGCTTGGCTTTCATGATCAGTGGTCATTCCTGGCACCTATCTGTCTGTGAGATTATTGAGATCATCTGGATTGCGGTCCTAGATTTTAGAGGTCATTGTGACTCATCTGTCACCTTGACCAACCAATCAGGAACCTGTAGGGTGTAGTAACCCCATGTGGGTCTGAATGCCCACTAAACTTCTGACTAATCACCACCTGTCTTTGGCCTGGTTTAAAAGACACTGCACAGCTCAGAAACTTGGCTTCTCCAGCCACTTTGCACACCCTCAGAGACAATCATGTGACAGCCAGTGTTGACTGTATAGGGACTGGAACCTTATTTCAGCAAAGTGTTGGCCCGGGGAATGCACGTACATAAATTGCTAGCCAATGCCAATGTGGACGCTTCGCTTGATCACCGTAGTATACGTTTGTTGATAACCTGAATAAGTTTTTTTGAGTGCAAACTGAGTTTCTTCCCCCTAAAGAGTGACTTGCTTGGACCTGCAGTTACCCTCTGTGCATAGAGACTTTCTACTAGTCAGCCGGACTACTAGTAGGTCCCTGAGAGAGATACTGTCGGTGCATAGCCACAGCTGAAATCTCTCCTCCTAATTCGTCTAACTCCGAGCCGCACCCTGACTGGTTGGCTAGGAGCCAGAGGACACCAGGACGAAGCCTATTGAAAACCGCAGCGATTGGACTTGGTGCCCGTGTCGGGAAATACGAATCCACATCTGGATAAGTAAACCCAATGTTCTGCATTGCATCTCAAGAATTCAATTGTTACCTCAACACAAGTTGATATCAATTCAACTCATATGAGTAATGTATTTACTTTTGAGTAGCTAATGTAGACTGATTAACGATAGTATAACTGAACAGTATACTGAAGCATATTTGTTTGTATCTCTTTGTGTTTTGCATCTCTTCGTGATTATATACCTTGCACTTTGATAGCCCTCATAGTAAGATCTGCCACCTGTCTCCAGGCAGACTGTTATGTTTTATGCACAGTTTATGTATAATAAATGTATCTCGTTTATTGAATCCGTGTGTGTGTGTCATTGATTTTCTGAAAGATTGATTTTCTAAAAGCCATAACGAACCACCTCAATTCACAAAACCCCCTACATCTGTAAGTTGCTGTCTTCTTTTCAGCATCCTGTTTTGTCTAGGGCTCTATTCTATATGTTTTTAACAAATCAGTAATGCACATCCAGCCACAATGCATCATGAATTGCTAGTCCTGTGCTGCTGATGTAATTATTTTTCAATGGCACCTGGGAACAGTAAGAATTGGAGGCATTGCTCACAGCCAAGTGTACAGATGTTTCTAATTGCTTTCCATTAACAAGAATAACAGCTGTTTATATCTATCAGCAAATAATTCACAAGAGTTCCAGACTGTTAGGATAACATGTCCCACCTGGTCACCATCACCAGTTGTCAGCACCAAAGAGGAAAATTGCCAGGCCTCTTGTTTGTAAGATTCCATGTCTAAGCCATTCTGAGTGTCACCTTCAGCAATCTTAATTTGGTTCCAGAAAAACAAACTAGAGACTGGCTGCAAAAAAGACCCCAGAATCAAAATCTAAAAATAAAAACTGTTTATTAGATAGCATACATTTAGACAAGCAGTTATGAAAAATTTGTTTTCTTATTCTCTGTAGCCCAAGAATATGAACAGCAAGGCAGTTGTTTCTCAGCTAGGCAAGAGTAGTTGCTCAGCACTTGCAGGGGCATTTAAGTTTCAAAACGTGAAACGTGGTTTATGTCTTGTCTTAGACAGAGGACTATTTTGCCTCCCTTTGTGTTATTTTTTGTATTGATGTTTGTTGTGGCTGAAATGCCTGTCTCCCTGAAGTAGGATAAAAAACATTTCTTCCTTTGTTTTAAATTACAGTTAGGAAAATGGACATACCTTTGTTAGCCTGGAGAGGATAAATTTGCTTTGCAAGAGTTACTATAAAGCACATAGTGATCTATGTGATTCAGTAAGTTATTGTATGAAGACCTATGAGACTTCAGTGATTGTCTGAAGAAAAAGAACAAAGCTAAATAACGCAGAGTTAAATAAGCGTACCTATCAGTGAGGAACGTTTATTATGACATGACCTTCACGCTTCCATCCATTTTCTAAATTCTTCATCCATTACAGGATTTCGAGGGAGTCGGAGCTGTAGTATCCTCTCACGAGGCACCAGTAATGCAGGGGTTGTGCATTTAATGGGACAATTCTTAATTGTAGCAGTAAGTCACAAAATGATTATTTTCATGGTATTAGAATCCAACCTTGTGGGATAACTCACACAACGCACACACGGGCACTAATACACGAGATACATTTATTAATACATAAAATGTGCATATAAACATAACAGATCTTATCGTGAGGGTTAGCAGAATACAACAGGTATATACAGTGCCTTGCGAAAGTATTCGGCCCCCTTGAACTTTTCAACCTTTTGCCACATTTCAGGCTTCAAACATAAAGATATAAATTTTTTATTTTATGTGAAGAATCACCAACAAGTGGGACACAGTTGTGAAGTGGAACGAAATCTATTGGATTTTTGAAACTTTTTTAACTAATAAAAAAATGAAAAGTGGGGCGTGCAAAATTATTCGGCCCCTTTACTTTCAGTGCAGCAAACTCACTCCAGAAGTTCAGCGAGGATCTCTGAATGATCCAATGTTGTCCTAAATGACTGATGGTGATAAATAGAATCCACCTGTGTGTAATCAAGTCTCTGTATAAATGCACCTGCTCTGTGATAGTCTCAAGGTTCTGTTGAAAGCGCAGAGAGCATCATGAAGACCAAGGAACACACCAGGCAGGTCCGTAATACTGTTGTGGAGAAGTTTAAAGCCGGATTTGGATACAAAAAGATTTCCCAAGCTTCAAACATCCCAAGGAGCACTGTGCAAGCGATCATCTTGAAATGGAAGAAGTATCAGACCACTGCAAATCTACCAAGACCTGGCCGTCCCTCTAAACTTTCAGCTCAGACAAGGAGAAGACTGATCAGAGATGCAGCCAAGAGGCCCATGATCACTCTGGATGAACTGCAGAGAACTACAGCTGAGGTGGGAGAGTCTGTCCATAGGACAACAATCAGTCTTACACTGCACAAATCTGGCCTTTATGGAAGAGTGGCAAGAAGAAAGCCATTTCTCAAAGATATCCATAAAAAGTCTCGTCTAAAGTTTGCCACAAGCCACCTGGGAGACACCCCAAACATGTGGAAGAAGGTGCTCTGGTCAGATGAAACCAAAATCGAACTTTTTGGCCACAATGCAAAACGATATGTTTGGCGTAAAAGCAACACAGCTCATCACCCTCAACACACCATCCCCACTGTCAAACATGGTGGTGGCAGCATCATGGTTTGGGCCTGCTTTTCTTCAGCAGGGACAGGGAAGATAGTTAAAATTGAGGGGAAGATGGATGCAGCCAAATACAGGACCATTCTGGATGAAAACCTGTTGGAGTCTGCAAAAGACCTGAAACTGGGACGGAGATTTATCTTCCAACAAGACAATGATCCCAAACATACAGCAAAATCTACAAAGGAATGGTTCACAAATAAACGTATCCAGGTGTTTGAATGGCCAAGTCAAAGTCCAGACCTGAATCCAATCGAGAATCTGTGGAAAGAGCTGAAAACTGCTGTTCACAAACGCTCTCCATCCAACCTCACTGAGCTCGAGCTGTTTTGCAAGGAAGAATGGGCAAGAATTTCAGTCTCTCGATGTGCAAAACTGATAGAGACATACCCCAAGCGACTTGCAGCTGTAATCGCAGCAAAAGGTGGCTCTACAAAGTATTAACGCAAGGGGGCCGAATAATTTTGCACGCCCCACTTTTCATTTTTTTATTAGTTAAAAAAGTTTCAAAAATCCAATAGATTTCGTTCCACTTCACAATTGTGTCCCACTTGTTGGTGATTCTTCACATAAAATAAAAAATTTATATCTTTATGTTTGAAGCCTGAAATGTGGCAAAAGGTTGAAAAGTTCAAGGGGGCCGAATACTTTCGCAAGGCACTGTATTCAATCACGAAGAGTTACACATACCAAGAGGGACATACGTTCAGTATATCATTCATTTAGACCGTTTCGTAAATGAACTTGGTTACAACTTCTACACTAGATACTCAAAACAAGTACATAACTCTTAGGAAATAAATTGATATCAACTGGTTGGGATAACAATTTAATTCTCGAGCAGTAATGCAGAATGTTAAATACTAATCCAATCTGTGGGGATTCAGATCTCCTGCAGACACAAAGAAGAAAAGGCAGGCTTATTGCTATCCAATCGGTGCTCAGTGCCAAGCAGTGGTGCTGCTTGCGACGTGGTGAGAGAGATTCCTGCGATGTGGTGCTGATGCTCTCTGAAAACCAGCTAGTTAGTGTTGGCTGAAACTAGCAAGAGTTTGTGCACAAGAGAAAAGTGACTGTGGGTCCCAGCAGGTCAAGAAGAAGACTGGTTCGTCCCTGATGAAGCGTTAGTTCTGAATACTGATTCAGCTGTCCACAGTTCCGACCTGTTCATGAGGCTGCTGCTGATGATAACCTCTGGTGGATCCTTTGGTTACACACTGGCAACCTCCGCTCTTGGCTCTTAGAACAAAGGAAAGTCCTGCACTCGGACACACTGGCCGTTACGTGGTGGTCCGGACTGAGTCTGAGGATGCTCAGGTGGAGCCCTGAGGCTGAATGTCCAGCAGGCGCGCTGCGAGAATGTCCTGCGCTTGGTAACTGTGTTTCCCTTGGGAACTGTTCTGCCCTTCGGAACTATTCTGCCCCACGAACCGTTCCACAGGTGCTCTGTGTTGCCTGTTTTTACCTAGAGGAACTGCAGGTTGTTGCTTGGTGGGCATTAGAGATCCAAGTGCCCTACCAGTTCCTGATTGGCTGATGATGAGTAACCATGTCCTCTGACCTTAGGGTCGTAAACCAACTTTGAATCAGACTCTCCCTTGCAACTTTAAGGAACCAGAGATGGACATTTATTAAGGTTGCTGGAGAATATCAGGAATTGGGAGTTGCTCCTTATCAGGACACTCTATCAGCTAGAAAAACCTTAATTGTTAACCAAATGGAATGGCCTCTCTCAGTATCAAGCAACACTGAGATGAAAGAGAGAGGGACTGGCAAGGGAGCAGAAAACTTAATTCCTGAATTTTAATAAGCCCCGCCGCTACAGAGCCAATTCTAGCAAGCAACAGGCACAAGGTGGGGTACACCCTGAATATGATGCCATTTCATTTTAGGGCACACAAACACAAACACAGACAGGCACACACTGACACCAGGTCCTATTTTACCAGAAGCCAATTAGCCTACCAATATGTCTTTGGACTGTAGGAGAAAACCAGAACACCTATTGATAGAAGTAAGGTTAGGTCCAAATTTTATTCCTGCCTTTATAGTCCATCCAACCTTTGATTTTTTGTTGGTCAAACAGTATAAATAGCCTATGTGAGGGGCTTAGACCAAATCAGGTTAAAAAGGGCCTTCGAGAATTATTGTTGTTACTATTATTAGAGAATAATCCCTTCATCCAATCAGAGCGCCTCACTTGTTAACACACTCTCCAGTTCCAAACATACTTAAGCCTTCTCTGTTTCACTGAACATTGCTCAGTATTGTTAGCTTCCTTGGAACTCCTTGCCTCAAATTAAATACTACTTGTTCTTGCTTTTGGATACTCGAACCCAGAACTCACCTTGATCTCGTCTAGCGTTTTGGATTGTCTGCCTTCTCCTCCTGGGTTATCTTTGGTATTTCGTCCTTGATTACGTCTCCATCCTGCATTTTGGATTTACCTAAAATCTCTACTGGCACCACAACTCCACATAGGGTTCATCAATCAATCTACAACACGCAGCGTTACAGATGATTACTGTATTCTTGAAAATGGCAGTTTATGTTGAGGTACTGTCAATAGCTAAGAGTCATTAAAAGCCTAGAGTAGTGGTAAGCAATTTTCTCATCATCACCAGGCCTAAAAGTAGAGGAGCTGGTTCATACAACACCAATGATCTCAGATCAGGCACTAGATAGTCAAGGCAAGCCTGTCATCCATTTTTCAAAAATTACTGCACATGCGCTTGTTTCCAATGTCAAAAGATATCTTGAAACGTTGAAAAACAGGCAAAGAACATGCTTGTTGTAGTCTTTCATGGGAGTTGTAAAAGGTATATGTTTTGAATAATGTTTTTTATTTCCATGACTATCTATGAAATATGATGCACACATTAAAATACCAAACCTTACTTTAGTAAAAGTTTTAGAATAAGTTCCAACATTTAGAGACAGACTCACTGTTATTCAGTTTTATTTCAGGGACAATTACAAGGTTCTGGGCATTATTTTTAAGCATTATTGGCTTTGGTCCTTCTCATACATTTCTTTTCATGGGGCATCAACCTTAATTTCCTTGAGCAAAGACAGCCTGATGCTTATAAAGCTGTTTTTTTTTCCTTCTCAGGGAAGAACTTTGTCCCTTCAGTTCAGATTTTCACTATTTACAGGAGTGTCTTTTTTCATTAGACACAAGTCTGCTACATCTGACAAACAGCAAAATAGCAAAAAATAATCTATATGGGGATAAAAAGCATCCGGTCTATTTTTTACACCTTTTTTGCTTATGAAGCACAACATTACTATTGTGTGCTGCCTTGTTCTGACTTTTCAGGCAGAGCTAGCTGACAGGGAGTCCTGCCAACAAGAGCAGAATGTCATTATGTGAGGAGGCTGCTGCAGGGCTGCCACTATCATAGGGAATTCATCAACAGAAGTGATGATGATAATGGACTTTGCTGCAAATGACTTTGGATGAGCAGGAGTTTGGCAAGCACTGCAAATTCTACAAGAATATTAAAAAAATGATGTATGTACCCAGTCTGGGGTGGATCCACTGTCCACTTCTCTTTGTGTTATTTTGTTTTGAAAACAGTATGATAATATTGGGGTCTATCTATTGCATTATGTACCACTCCTGGATACAAAATGAAATGAATAGCGCAATAAGGCATAGCTACTTCTAAAATAAAAAACACCTCCCTCTCACTTCAACACAGTCCATAAAAGAAGCCTTTGTAAAATAAATACTGCATTAGAACTTATGTGAAATATGTTGTTATAAAACACATTGTTGCAAGTCTGCATTTTTAGATAATACAAATTCTGATAAGCCTATAGAAGACAAGCTTAATTGTATTGTTATGATCTCTGCTGCAAAGGTTATTAATGATATTATGAATGAAAACAAATGTTTGGTGAACAAGTGTGTGAACACACATAACTTACAATTTTAATTCCCCAAAATATACAAAGATACAGTATGGGACAACTGCTCACCCATATTCTTAAAGTAAAATCCCTAGCTTCTTTCAAGAAATGGTTGCATGAGTTTTTTTATTCAATTTCCTACAAACTACCAAACAGGCAAGATGGGCCACAAGGCTTCTCTCATGTGTAATCTTACTTATATTCAGATTAGGAAGGTAGTACTGGCTTCCTTACAAGAAGGTACTTCATGGAACAGTGTGCCCTCAAAACCTCAAACTAAACCATGAGAACTGTTTATCTTAATCAGATGATACATCACTGACATACAATCTATGCCAAGCAGCTACTAAAAGGAAATTAATCCCCCCTCAATGAAAAGCAACCATTTTTATTCAGTTTACTTCCAGTGTCTTCAGTGCACAATAATAATATAATAATAATAATAATAATAATAATAATAAAAAAAAACTTTATTTTATATAGCGCCTTTAAATGTGTGTTCTCAAAGCGCTTTACAGAATAACAACAGCAAAAACAACAATTAAAAGTAAACAATAGAATATACACAATAAACAATAAAAAATACACAAGATAAATACAATGAGAATAGGCAGGAGACAGTAGATGGCGGTACCAAATACAGTAGGAGCAGAGGGGTAATAAATGGAATCAGTTAAGTAAAGGCTCTTCTAAAGAAGGTTTTGATTCTGGATTTGAAAGAGTTTAGAGAAAGTGAGTCTCTGATATCCTTGGGGAGAGAGTTCCAGAGCTTAGGGGCATAACAGGAGAAGGCCCTGTCACCCATAGAGTGTAGATGGGTTTAGGAGTTAGGAGACCTGAATTAAAGGAGCGAAATGAGGATTTTGAAGTTGATGTCAATGTTTTGTTCTTCCTTGGAGTGACCTCTGGTCTATAGGTGGAGCTCATTCTTGATTGTTTCCTGGTCCAAACATCCCATCTAAACTTTCTAAACTTGACAGTTCACTACCCTGTTAAGGTATCTTTCTGACAAGCATCCACCTAATTGTACCCCACGAATAAATAGAAATAAGTTCAGTATACAAATGTAGCTATTCAGAATGGACATTAAAACCGCGTTATGTATTACAGAGACTGCTTAATCGCGGCATGTGATTCACTGGCAAAAGATAATTGATAGTGGGCACTTGAGGTGCATTAAGTGAAACGATTGCTTCATTTAATCTCTCTACTGTATATGTTTAAATCTGCTTAATATGGAATATTAATATGGAATTCTACAACTTAAAGGGAAAAATAACAAGAGCATAACATCTCTGAACATCATAAATTATATTAATTTAGGAACATATACATTATACATACTGTATATGGCAGTATTCCACTTTATTCATTAACATTTTTATCCATCATCAAGTCTTTAACTGGGTCACTTAATTTGTTGAATTTGGAAAAGTTTTGACATGCTTGTTCTGACTATATTAAGTTTATATACTTTATAAAAAGCTAAAATATTTTAATATTTTCTAGGAATACTTGCTGTTGTCATTTCAGTAAAAAAGTGTACTTTTTAGAATCTGCCTAATAGGTAATATAATATGTAATTTTGTTACTAAACAAAATAATAACTATATTAATTTAAGGATCTACATATAATATATTTACAGATGCAGCCATTCAAAGTGCGCGGCACAGACACGTACCGTGGGTAATTGGCTACGTCCTCGTGACGTGCAATACTGCGGTACGTGATTGGTTGACTGACAGGGGCACTCGTGGTGCGTTGGTCGGTCGTAGAAAGATTTAAATGTCTTTACTGTGCCCGTTTTAGTATTGAATATGTATATGGAATTTTACAGCTGAAGGTAAATCTTAGTCGCTGAGCATAAAAAGAATAGGAGCATAACGCGTGTGAAGGCCATAAACGATATTAATTTTGGAACATAAACATACAGTATTACAGTATATGGCTGGTCTCGGTACTTTAAAGAAAAAATACACACCAGTATTCCATTTCTCCTTAAACATTTTAAGCATCGAAGTCTTTAACTAACATGTGAAATAACATGTATAAAAAGTGGTAGTTTTAAGCTTTTCTGCGAATACGCTTGATACCGGAGTCAACAAGCATACTTTTAGAATTTGATTAATAGGGAATATAATATGGAATCACGTATCTAAAGAAATTAATAACGATATAATTATATTCATCTACCACAACACAAGAATAGTACACGCTGTACAATGTCTGTTGATACTGTTTGTGTAGGGTTGTTTCACAACTCCTTACGTGACCTTGTGGGTGGTACTGTGGTCTATGTGCCCAACTTGCAAGCCAGAGGTTGTGTGTTCAAATCCAGTTCAAATGGTTACACTATCATTCTGTCCATCGAAAACCTATTTATATGTGACCTTTCAGAACACCTATTTGTTTTCTTCCTAGCACAATTTATGAGCACTCTGTGATTCAATTAATTCTCATTACATTATCATTCTCACTGTGCATAACAAGGAAGATTAATAAACATAATGTTGTTTAATGACAATCTATTGTTTATCTCATGGCTAAATAGTCAAGTCTAGCCAAAAGAGAAAACATCGACTTCGAGCAAAAGTATTAATGGTTTTTAATTACCATACTTTTATGGTACATGACTTTGCTAAAATGTATTTACATTTGTAAAAAAAACATTCCAATGTTAATGCGACACGGAAGATAATGTGGTGTATTGGTCGTTAGTGAAAAGATTTAATCATTTAATCTATTTACTGTGCACATTTTAATCCGCTTAGTATTGAATATTTATATGGAATTTTACCACTAATGGGAAATTTTAGTAGCTAAGCATAAAACGCAGAGGAGCATAACGAAGGTCATAAAGGTCATAAACGATATTATTTTAGGAACATAAACATATTTGAAACTCATTTTAAATGAAAAGACTTTATTTTTTCATCGCCAAAAAGTAACACCCACCACAGCATTTCGTTGATCTAACTAACAAGGATGGGACATTAGCTAGCCAATATGATAAAGGAATAACTTGCTTTTTTGTTTATTTCTTTAGCACATTTATTTGAACATTTCCATCGATTGTACAAGCACTGAAAAACTGTTAAATCCCTAGTTCATCGGGCATTTTCTTTTACTTTAACAGATATAAAAACTCCCTTGCTTTTAACAGAGCGTTTCATAATTTCTAACAACGAAAATTATTTAAACTGCAACACTTATCATTCAACCAGAGCTCAAAATATCACAAGGATCCTCAAGAGCACAACAAAGAGTGTTTTAAAAGATACTTGTACCAGATACATGAGAATACAAACTTTTTTATCTACGTCTTTAAAATTTATCACACAGTAACAAGTCAAATTTCAGGGGCGTCCGTATACCAGAGATTATGGTACCTAATCTAACAACGAAAATTATTTAAACTGCGACACTTATTCAACCAGAGCTCAAAATATCACAAGGGTCCAATATACCCCACGCGTTTTGAATGGTTGCATCTGTATATTGCTGGTAGTATTACTGCATTCAACTTTCTTTGTAAACATCTGCATCGATTTCTTTGACTCATTCACTCCTGATTACTTTGGAAACATTTTGGTCTGTTCATTTTAGCCATGTTTCTAAGCTGCGCAGTGGGTTTGGTGTGTGCCTTTCACCCCGAAGGTCCGTGTTTGATTCCCACTCAGGACACAAGTTTTTCTTTTAACAAACAAAAATTTTAAAAATATAAAATAGTACATATTATGTACACTTTATTGACTTTTTATTATTTTCATGTATCACAGTGTGTTCAATGTCAAATGACAAAAACTAAAACATGAACGAGCAAACGTGAATACTGTCAACAGTGGGAGTAAAAACCAGTTCATCCAGTTTAATTCAAAATACTTTATTAATTCCTGTAGGGCAATTCAACACAAGCCTTTACAAAAAGACTTAAAAACTAAATACATATATATTATAATTATAATTGAGAATAAAAAAAGTGGTAATTAAAAAGACAGCTGAAACTGAACTATAATAACATATCTCATCATTATTAACACAGCACAACATGCACTGAGCTCCGTCAGAGACGAGGAGGCAACGAGAGAGATGAGGTTTATAGCTCCTCTTTTTCTGAGCTTTCTGCAGCCTGGAGCAACTTTAGTAATTTCTTTTAACTTCAAATCTTTTAATTATCATTAAACATGATTTTTTTTTAAACCATCGTTAAACAAAGCAGGAGCTTATTGTTTTTCCTAATGGCATTACACATGGAAAGATGATACATTTGAATTGTTTTAAATTTTTTGTCAATTTTTGAAAAGTTTAATCTATACAAATACCACAAACTATTCTCGATTGTATTTCTGAATGTTATGTCACACTTAGTTCAATGTTTTATATAAATCTAAATAAGAACGTCATGTGTTAGCATAAACTATTAGTAATCAATAATTAATATTTTCATTTTCACTGTAATAAATTTTATATCTTGTAAAAACATTAGTTTACAACAGTTTGTTCAAATATGCATTAAATCTATAGGAAAATAAGTAAAATACAAAATTAATACAGAAAAATGAAGGTTATATATATATAACTTAAAATATTTTCCTGTCTAAACAATGATTAATAACAATGTTTAACAATGTAACTGTTTATAAAAAATAAATGTATTAATGATTTACTCTCACAGTCCAAACATACTGGTAGGTTAATTGGCTTTTGATAAATTGGCCCTGGTGGGTGGGTGTGTGTGTGTCAGTGTGTCTGCCCTGTGATAGTCTGGTGTTACGTCCAGAGTGTATCCTCCCTTGTGCCTGTTGCTTGCTGGATAGGTTCCAGCTCCCCTGTACTGGATAAAGAGATTAGAAAATGGATGGAACTAAAGACACTGGGTAACTATACACAGTGAGATAAGCCTGGCAGAAGCCACTATGAGATGGCAACAGTTACTCACTGAGGATAAGTGCTGGCTTAAGGAAACAGCCTTTCCACCTCTCTGGCACATCAGTATCCATAGTTGGTTTGCTATTTAAACAAATTTCCTCTAAATATAAATATCTTAAGAAGCTGGCTCCATGGATCACCATCAGCTACTGTATCTTTGTCTATTCCTTCTATTTTTGTGCATCCAATCCACAGTTCAATGTTCATCCACAGTTCATCACAGTTCACAGTTTATCCATCCACATTTTAATGCTAGCAACCACACAAAATCTAAAATATGTTTACCCTTAATATGTATCGATTAAAAATTAATTAATCTAATTTAAGTATTTATGTAAACATTCAACAGTTCTTTTGTACATGCTTTTCTGTAACACACAGCTTTCTGTGAATTATTGTATATTTAAGATTTTGCAGGTGTTCCTGCATTCTTCTGCACTATGACTGGTCATGATTCACTTTTTTCTGTTTGTTCATTTCAAAGTAACACCTGCTCCATTTCTAAAACTTTTTGCTCATATGCATTTTTGTACTTTTACATCTAAACCATTTATTACATTTCTAACACTTTAGTGTCCTAAATTTTCGTTAATCTTAATTATTTTGACTGAATTTTAGCTTCAGCCATAAAAAGGTTGTATTCTTGATCTTTTATTACCTGTCCTTCAGACCTCTTTAATTGTGAGGTTTCCAGCATCTTTACATTAATCCATGCACATTTTAAACTGTTACTACTGATCATCAAATTATTGCACTTGACATGTCTAAATTCACCTTTTCCTGAACTTCTATGGCAAGCAGAGCTAGTGCTGTCTCTGGTGCAATCTTCTGCCGTTGAAATTTCACTGTTTAAACAGATAAGAAATTTGATTGCTCAAATTTCTAATTACATATTCTATGTAAACACAAAGTAATTGCTCTCTGAAAATGCTATTTTTCTTGTTCGTTTTGGAGACCTTGATCAAAATTGATTTGAGATGTCAAAAAGCATTTATTTTCTATTTGTATTTCTGCTCCAGAAAAATTACACATTTCCAACACTGCTCTGTTTGTCGAGATTTTAACTCTATATTTAGGCTCAGATTTCAACTGATAAATATATTATAGCTAGGATTCACTTTATTCTGTCTTTACTCTCTCTCATCCACAGGTGACAAGTCAGGCAGCCAGAGGTGGGGTTGTCTTCCCACCTCTATAACTAAAAAAACAAATAGGAATGGCTTAAGTGGCATACAGAACTGAGTAACTGACAGTTTGAGGTATCTTATTGTGTAAAATTGGCTTTGTTGCATAGAAGTTAAGCTTTCGAAACATAGACCCAAAGTCCTGTGACTGATTTTTTGCTTTGTTTTGTTGGTAAAACTCGATTATCATAAGCACTGCCATGTTAATTGGTACAGATGCAGCCATTCAAAATGCGCGGTAAAAACCCGCGGTACGGTAACCTACCCACAAGCCACCGCGGGGCACCGGAGCATACCGCAGGGCAAGTGATTGGCTGGCCAAAATGACCGACAGGGGCACTCGTGGTGCATTGGTTGGTAGTGCAAAGATTTAATCATTTAATGTCTTTACTGTGCACATTTTAATCCGCTTAGTTTTGAATATTTATATGGATTTTACCACTAAAGGGAAATTTTAGTAGCTGAGCATAAAAAGAAGAGGAGCATAACGCATCTGAAGGTCATAAACGATATTAATTTAAAACATTACTGTATGTATGTAAACTGTACTGTGTATGGCTGGTCTTGGTAGTTTAAAGAAAAAATACACACCAGTCTTCTATTTCTCCCTAAACATTTTAAGCATGAAAGTTTTATGAAACGGTACCCAAATATGCGATTGCTGTATAGAATGAATTTTAATTAAAAAAAAATATTTAACACGAACATTAAGCTGTTTACATGTTCCGCCTGAGAACAGTCACCCGTTGCTACCCAACGCAGAATGGTGATTGGCTGACACCATCTGACACCCCTCTGATTGGAGAAAAAAGACGTGCTGGTTTGCTATACCAGGAAGAGGATTTCTTTCAATTCTAAACGTGTATTTTAAAAGTTTAAGAAGTAAAAACCTTACAGCGTACACAGATTTCTAAACTGATCAGGATCGTTATCTTTGTCTTATGCATAATAATGTTCACCGCTCTGTCCAGCAAATTAATAATAAACTTTATTTTATATAGCTTTTTAAACGAATAAGTAATTAGATTGCTCATAAACCTAATCACTTGCTTTTTCTTTTTGTTTAGGCTCAGATTTCAACTATAGATCGTATTATTAATAACCATAATAACAACCAACCAACAAAAACAACCATATAAACATAATACCAACCAAAAACATAGATAACAACCACAATACAAAATCAAATAATCAAACCATTTTACACTCGCAAAGTCCTCCAATTATCATAATCCCGCCCCTTATGCAAAACCAAACCTTCCTCCCATCCCAGTTTATCCTGTTTATCATAAACAAAATCCACCTCAATTTTCAACATAAAGCATTACACAAAATCAATACCTCAACACTCCATACTCAACAACGATAATTCACAAACAGCCAGAACATGTAACTACACATTCCCAAACATACCCAAACATAGCCCCGCCCCTTATGCAAAACCAACATCCCTCCCCTGTTCTCTCTCTCCCCTAGCGGTTGTAATTGTTTTTATTTTCAAATAAATTTTAGCAAAGTCATGTATTTTAAAAATCTTACGATTTTTCTATTTATGTCTTTATTTAGTGGTTTCATTAGTGACAAAGGCTAAACTTTCTTGGAAAAATGTATTTTATGTAAACCATGTTTGCTATTAATTCATTCAGGGCTAAAATATGTTCATTGTCTTCTAATGAAAGAAGGGTTCCTTTCGCCGTAGTCGGGAGCCTAGCCTTTAACTAGTAAGTACTGTATTTACTGGGTTTTTGAGGGGGGGGGGGTGTCTTTCGCTGGAAATCTCGCCTCCTACTTTGAAAATACCCGTGAAACCGGTTCAATTCGTCACAGCCAGCACTCCTGCAGAGAGTTGGGTTGTACTTGCAGTGCATACAGTACACGCGTTATGCTCTTCGTTAATGTCTGTGAAGTTTTATTTAATCTCTGAGCCATACTGATTCTTCTGGAAGCCAGTTTCCGCCAGGGAGTAAAAAAAAAACACACTATGGTATTCTCTCCAATGCAGTGCAGTTAAAAACATACCTCTGATGCTGCTCCTAAATGAATATCGTTTATGACCATCAGAAGCTTTATGGTCCTTTTCTTTTTTCCAGTGGATTGAACAGGGAGAGGCATTTCATGATGTACTTTTCACTGATGAAACAACAGTGGCTCTGGAACAGTTTTCAACCAAGTCGTTTTATAAAAAGGGGAGATATGTACACGTTACTGAAGCTAAAAGTTTAGCCTTTGTCACTAATGTAAACACTAAATAAAGACATATAGAAATCCCATTTTTAGGATCAGAGTCTTACATGTGGTTATTTCGAAAACGTTTGTACGTGCTCCTTCTTACCATGTTACTGTTTACCGTTACTGACCATATTAAGTTTAAGTGCCTGTGGGCACTTTTCCTGTCCGTGGGGGGTGGACCGTCTTTCATTAGAAGGTTAGTCTGTTCTACTCTGAGAATGTAGAGGCGGTGGGAAGTGCCCGCGGTAATTTAATTAGTATTAAAATCTTAGTTATCTTTCTAGTTCACAGGTTTGCATGCATAATTTAATTTTGAAAGCCACTGAGACATCAGGTACTACTGTTGTATTTATGAAAAAGAAACAAAACAAAAAACATACTAACAACTGTGCCATCCTACTCCTTAGTTAATACATTTTATTCCTAAACAGTTAACATTGTTAGCAAAATATTTTGAATTATATTTAACCCTATTTTTTCTTTAGTTTTGTATTTAACTTATTATATGATAGTCAGACTTAATGTATATTAATGTATATTTGAACAATGAAAATATATTTTTACAAGATTTTACATTAAGCACTTAAAATTAATATGGTTAATAATAGTAAACTGTAACATGCTGTTACAAGATCGGTTAACTGCGAAGAAAATCCTTTCAGAGAAAATGTTTCAGGTGTGAAGAACAAACCTGTTCCCACACACCCTGCCCCCACTACCATTAGAATATACACAAACATTTTAGCGTTTCATTCTGAGCAGAAGACCCTCACACCTGAAGAGTGCTGGCTGTGACGAATTAAACCGGTTTTACAGGTTTCAATCACAGATTGGGACTCAGTAAAGTAACACACAGCGCCACTGGATTTGATAATACTGTACCTAACCAAAATCCGCAATATGGAAACAGAACCTAATTGTTGATAGATGATGTACTCGTAACATTTTTTCAAGACGAACTACAACATTTAAAAAATGACTTGTATGTACTTGATATCTCTAATCAATCCACGGGTTCCAGCACAAAACGAAACTAAAACGCATACCGTTTCGCGCTTCTTATTAGTTGCTCAAAAGTAATTTGACCGTATGAAATGCATAATATAAACCTAGAAACATATACGTGAGCAGTACTTAAGCACTGTAGTATCGGTGTTAAGACATAACTCTCAAATACTGTAAATCAAGTTAAAAATATCTCAAGACCGATTCTGGTCGTAATTAAACCATGTTTCGTGTATGTTTTCTTTTTCATCTTGAAATAACTCATTTCTAAATACCTTTTTCACTGTTAACATCTTGTAGCAACTTTGCGACAAAATATACACTTTGACAGTTCATCCTGCTACCAACATTAAATAAAACAAATCTTAAGATTTCTATATTTATGTCTTTATTTAGTGGTTTCATTCGAAGCTTACAATGTTTAGGGAGAAATGGAATACTGGTGTGTATTTTTTTCTTTAAAGTACCGAGACCAGCCATATACTGTATGTTTATGTTAAGATTTCCCTTCAGTGGTAAAATTAGATATGAATATTCAATACTTAAACGGGCACAGTTAAGACATTAAATAAACATATACATATTGTATACAGTACAGTTTGCATACGGTAATATGTTTATGTTACGCGATTAAAAAATAAATAAATAAAACTGAAAGGTCCAGCACTAGCTGGATTCGAACAAACAACCTGCCAGTTGGTAGTCACACACATAGACCAGTAGGCTACAAGACAGCTCGCATAAGCAGGCAGGCGAAACAGCCCTGCCGCAGTACACGGATATAATCATACCGTTATTAAATTCTTGAGATACGCGATTCCATATTATATTCCCTTTTAATCAAATTCTAAAAGTATGCTTGTTGACTCCGGTATCACGTTAGTTAAAGACTTCAAAGCTTACAATGTTTAGGGAGAAATGGAATACTGGTGTGTATTTTTTTCTTTTCATGATAGGTGTCGCATTTAAAATCATTTTCGTAGTTAGAAATTATGAAACGCCCTGTTAAAAGCAAGGAAGTTTTTATGCCCGTTGAAGTAAAACAAAATGCCTGACAAAGTATGGCTTGGACAGATTCCAAGTGCTTGTACAAATGTGCTAAAGAAATTATACTTTGAGTATACAGCTTGTCCAAAGTCATCCATTATTAATACTATTAGTAATATCTTCAGTAAAGGCTTTGATGCATAAATATTTCTGATAAAGGTAGGTTGTGTACTTTTGTCCAACTGAGCAATCTTGCTTTCATAAAATATACCAACATTTGAATGACTGATGATTAACATGCTGTAATACACAGTTCAAAATTAAAGGCTCGAATGCTGTACATGAGAGGTTAAGCTCCTCCTGGCGGTTTTACAAGGCGACGCCGGATAGCTAGTCACGTGACACACGTGATACCGCGTGATACTCCGGTGGGCGTGTCGCGGTATGCCATGAAATACCTCACCCATTTTGAATGGCTGCATCTGTATGTGTAGTTTTTTACTCACTTTGAATTTTAACTGAACGTATTGTCTGAGTATTTGGCCATTCGTCCTCATGGATGAATTTTCACCTCAAAACTTTGCCCATCAAATAACATGCAAAATTAAATTGAATAACAATACAAAGTGCATTTTCAAGAATAGGAATTACAAATGTTTAAAAAACGTACTTGCAAGATAAAGATCACGGTAATAAACTGTAATATTAAAACTAACAATCAATGGGCACTACATGGTGGCAGACGCTGCCCACTAACCCCCTTCCCCGAAAACTTCACAGGGTTAACGTCACGTAGCTAATTCACAGCTGGATACAATTTTATCTTGTCTTGTGAACCTTTGTCAAAATATTTAATAAAATTATCTGTCTGAGTAATCTCTCTGTGTTAAATAGCACCCCTGTTAAAAAGCTCAATGAATCTTCACACTCCCAGTATAAAAAAAAGTGTTTTCAGGTGTGAAATGTCTGTTGTAACTGTTAATAAAATTATGAATATCACCCCAATTGATATCAGTTTACAATAAGGTTATGATATTAAAGGTTTATAAATGCTCTATTAATGATGAACTGACAAGGATTCATTGTTTATTGAAAATGAACAATATTAATTAAGGGTTAACAAAGGTGTTCTTAGGCCATTATTAACTCTGATTTTCATGCTTTGTAAATGTTTTCTTAAAATGGATATAACACAAACTCATATTTTATAGAGAGTGAACAAGACATTAACAGATGTCAATTTTTGTTTTGCTAAACATGAATTCTCTGCTCTGTGGAAGAGCAACACAAGCCATCTCTGGCGCACCTAATGTTAGGAATCCCTGGTGGGAAGATACAAGGATCCTGTGCAGACCCAGGCATGGGTAATAGATGAGGCAGGCGAACAATCCAAAACGAGAGGCATGGTCGTGGTCGAAAGGTTAAGTCAAATAGTAATCCAGGGAGAACTCCGGTAGCAAACAGTCCGAGGCGAGAGGCGAGGTGCAAAGTCGAAAAGGCAGAAGGGGAGTCCAAAAACCAGAATAAACAAGGTACGGGAAAAAATGCCAGGTAGAGCTCTCAAGGAGTAGACTCAATACCGAGCAGCGGGAAGCAGGTGAAGATGGTATAAATAGCACTGCGCACCGCACGGTGGATTGTGTGCAGGTGGTTTAACTCGTGCGGCGGCGTTTGTTAATAATCACCCGCTGCTGGTGCTGATTAGCTCGCTTAAGAGTTGGTCCTGACTGCCTGGTGGTCGTGACACCTAAGTGCTTTATAGAACACCTTCTGAAGAGATCCACAGCTTACTCATCTACAAGATCACAACTGAAGGTATACTAGATATTTTTGGAAAATTAAGATGTGTTGAAGAGAGTGTATATGCAGCTCTAGGCTGTTGACTCCTTTCACCCAGGACAGTTGTACAACTGCAGTATGTTGTTTTATGAAGGTGCTGTTACAGTATTGTAGCGGCAATGCTTGTTAATAAGACAGAATTAAGCGTTGGTGTGCTTTCCTAAATGAGGCCCCATCTCACCCTCCATCTCTGTGGTGCAGCCACAGAGAAAGTATTCATGCAGGCTGATTTAAGATGTTTTCTTTTGATAAACGGACAGCTCCCAAACGGGGATGCACTTAGCTAAGCCTGGCTATCATGATCAGTGGTCATCCATTGGCGCCTATCTGTCTAGGGAGTGCCGAATGGACATCTGGACTGCATTCCTAAGTGTCAAGAGTAAGTGACTCATATCTCACCTTGACCAACCAATCAGGGACTGGCAGGGTGTGGTAATACCACGTGGGTCTCCAATGCCCGCCAAACTCTCAACCAATCAGCACACATCTGTGTCTTGGTCAAAAAGGGAGCGCAAGCTCAGATCGGGGCTCTCCTTGGCCATTTTCACGCATCCTCAGAGACAATCACGTGACAACTGCTGTTGTCTGCAAAGTGACTTGGACTTTGTTCTAAGCACGAGGCCGAGGATCCCGTACGTACTCAGAATTCTACCAACGTGAATGCTCCGCTTGATCAACGGCAGCCTACAGTTGGACCCTCGTCGACAACCTGAATAGCTTATTCAGAAGCAGCGCTGGACCGGGAACGAAGCAGCTTCTTCCCAGGCAAAAGAGTGACTTCTGAGGACTCGCGGTCACACTCTGTGCATAAAGACTTTCTACTAGCCAGCCGGACTGCTGGTAGACACCTCGGAGCAACGACTGCCCTGCGCGCCGCAGTCAGATTCCTCCGCCCGTCCTACTCCGAGCTGCACCTCGACTGGTTGGCCGGTAGCCAGAGGACGCCGGGACAACGCCCATTGGACAACCGCTGGAACAGAGGCTGCAACAGAGCTTGTCAGCTGGTTTGGTGTTCGTGCCGGGAAATTCCAAATCCATACACAGTGGATAAGTAAACCCCATGTTCTACATTGCGTCTCGAGAATTCAATTGTACCTCAACACAAGTTGTTATCAATTTAATTCATGAGTAATGTATTTACTTCTGAGTTTAGAGTAACAGTGAGTAATAACACTGATTAGCGAATTGGTAACCAAACGATATATATTGACATATATTCTCTGTTGTGAATCTCTTTGTGTTTGCATCTCTTCGAGATTATATACCTTGTATATTGATAACCCTCACAGTAAGGTCTGCCGCTCGTATCCAGGCAGACTAGTATATGTTTGGTGCACAATTTATATTAATAAATGTATCTCGTGTATTGAACCCGTGTGTGTGCGTTGTTAGTTGTTCTGACGATTGATTTTCTAAAAGCCACAACGAACAACCTCGTGATTACTGCTACAATTAATAATTGTCTCAGTAAACCCATCAAACCTCTACATTTAATGGCGTCCCTGGGTGGGCTAGTTTAGAATGAAATGAGAATCAATAGCACAGAATAACTGATGTTGCTGTGAGTTCAAGTTCAGCACAGCACCGCGGCTTCTATACGCGAATACCGGGTGTGCTGATAACTGCGTAAAGAAATCCCCCTGTTTTCTAGCGTTTAGTGTAACGTGTGCTGATTGGAAATCCATCTGCTCGGGTGTTTAGATTCCATACTGTATTTTGGTAAAAGGAAAAAAAGTAATACTCTTAAAGTTTCTCTGACGTAATGACAATGGCTGCTAAAATGTCTGAAGTGGAGTCGCTTATAAGTACTATTTCTAGCGACGACAATCCTGGTTACTGGAGCGGTATCGAAAAGTTGAACTTTGATGATATTGAGAAGCTGCAAGTAGATTTAGTAGCTAAGGTAGCGAACCAGCTTAACACAGGAGGGTCTGTGAACGCAGTTCAGGTCCTATCTAGTTTCGCCTTAAATCTAGCTAAACAGCTGGAACTGTCTTTGTCCGAGCTGACAAAGTTTCAAAAGCTTCAGGGAAAGCTAGAAAGATATAAGGCGGAGCGAGTTGAGTTGTTGGATATAATCAGAGACAAGAGAGTGAAAAATGAGGAAAGTGAAGACAGACTCAGGGAAGTTTTAGGTAAATTAGATGACCTGTCTGCTAGAGAAACTGCGGCTGAGGTAGCTAGGAGAGACCTGGAAGTGAGCTTGAAAGAAAAAGAAAAAGAAATTGAGAGTTTAAATGATCTCAGCCAGGAAAGGCAAAAGGAGTTAGATGCTGCCGTACTGGAAGCAAAACAGGCTAGATCCCACTTACATGCCAGCCCACCTAGCAGCGCGGAGTGCTCACCCAGCGCGCCGGGAGGAGGTTTCTCCCGGCCAGGGTCTGTCGTCGGATCGGCATGGGGGAGATCGCCAAGTCCTGCGCGAGATGCAAGGGCGATTCAATTCAGGCATAGACCCCCTGCTCCTGATCACGGCCGTCTCCCTGCCCGCGGAGAAACCGTAAAAATTAGCCTCCACTCCCTGAGGCAGTTAGCCAAAGATGTAGAAAGGTTTGACCCATCAGTGTCAGGGAATAATGTGGAGACCTACATCGATGAGCTGAGATATACTTTGCAGTTTATGCCCGAACCGTCCGAACAGGAAAAGGCTATGTTAGTAAGGAAAACTACCAGCCGAGCGGTCCACGACTGGATGTCTAGACAAGGACCGGAGGTCTGTAATAGCTTTGAGGAGCTGTGTCAGGCAATGATCGGAGAATTTTCGGCTTTTATCAATCCCATATCTGCCGTGGCCGCTGCGCACCATATTAAGCACAAAAAAGCTGAAGCCCCTCGCGACTATTCTGAGAGGCTTAGGCGCACTTATTTTGCAGGGCGGAATGAAGAGGGTTGCGAAGAGAACGTGAATTTCAAAGGTTTATTCATTGCTAATCTGCAAAGCGATGAAAATGGCTGACAATAGAAGGTTGGCTCAAAAAGCCTGGGGAGCTGAAGTCTCTGCTTCCTCAGAGCGAAAACCTGCTAAAACGGCCGTGTTCGCCACTAAAGCCAGCAGGGTTGACGACTCGCCTCAGCTCGAGGGAGCTGAGGTTCCTGAGCCCGCTAAGCCCCGGCGCAAAATAGGCAGGCAGGACCGCACTAAGCGTCAGAGCCGCTGTGAGCGCTACGGGGAAGGCAAGGGCTCAGGCAGAGCCTATCATAAGGCTGGACCCAGGCTTGAACAAGCCCTGCTTGAGAGATCAAGACAGGGTAAACCTTCCGCACCGAATGCCGGAAGCGTGAATGAGCTGAGGGGGACCACGCCCCTTCTCACTGGAGGAGGCGGGGATCCGTCCCAAGCCCCTCCCTTAGTCTATCTGATTGGGTGGGAGGGTTCCTGCCTGGAAGAAGGCTGTGACTCAGAGTTGGACGCTGACCCCCCCCCCCCTGAAGTCAAAGAAAAGGCAGGCTTCCAACAATTCTTAGGGAATCTCAGCCAGAAAGGCAAAGCAAGGCATATTTATATCAAGGTTTCTCTTGAAAACGTCTTAGATAGAAAAGCACTGATTGACACTGGGGTTGAAATTAGTTTGATGTCGGCCGATCTACTCAGCGAGCTCAAACGAGTAGCGAAAGGAAAAGGCATCAGACTTAAGGTAGAACCGTGTAAGATAGATATTTCCAGCTATACCCAGGATCATGCCAGGATCACACACCGAGTGTGGGTGGCACTTAGATTCGGGCCAATGAACGTGGTGCATCCTGTTTACATCTCTAGGTTTAAAACAGAGCCACTACTCATTGGCCAAGACCTGCTTGACAGGCTGGAGCCTCTGGTGGACTGCCAGCGTGGAAAATTGCGGGCCCAGGTCAAAAACCCGAAGCCTGTCGCACAGCAAAAAGGGGGGTTCAGTGGTTATGCTGTGCTCACACAGTGCCCACTGAACACTATAGCTGAGTTGGAGGTTCTTCCTGGTTCCTCTGGACGAGAAATAAATGTATCTTCTTGCTTTCCAAAACTACAGGGAAGTCCGGCCCAGGCCAGCACTCCCACGGTCTCCCAACTACAGGAGCAGTGCTCCGAGCAGCTGCTTGACCCGCCAGGTAAAGCACACCCCTTTTTCATCCCTGAAGAAGAGTGGATCTCCATGTCCGGTAATGAATGGGAGTCCTTTCTGTGCATCCTGGCACCTCAGGGGGACCAAGACTACCACCCCATGGTGGTGGGAGGGGTCCAGGTGGCAGAAGTGCAGGTTGATGATGTAATTCTTAGCCTCAGCTCTGAGAAGTCCATAATCAGTGAAGGTCTGTTCGAGGACCTGTCGTGAAGCCGTCAGGTGACCCTGGTGATGCAGTCACAGGTTCTGTGGTGGGCACCCCCACCTCATAGGTCCATTTGGAGAAAAGGAAGCTGTGTAGCTTCCATCTCCATCGGAAAAAGGAAGTTTGCTCACTACTTCCAGGTAGCACCTCGGGTGAATCCAGATGCCCACTCTCTAAGCGGCGACCCCAAGAATATTCGGTCAGGTCAGACGATTCCTCAGGCCTGCCAGGTAGTAAACGAATCGGACCTGATCGTTCCTGCGTCAACAGCAGGGTTTCCGGTACGCCTTGTCCTAAAGAAGGGACAGAGAATGGACGCTGAGATGGTTTTCTTCCAACCATCAGCTCAGTTTATCAGACTGAACCTAGCAGTCTGTGGTACCCCAAGACTGGAACGGAATGGCCGAGCCACCTGCCTGTTGGTGCAGAACATAGCAAAACAAGATGTCAAAATCCCTGTTCGCACTGACATGGGACTGGTAATTGACAATGGTTTCTATGATTTCAAACTGGCCATCCCAGTACTGGGGCAGCTCCCTGGTCCCTTGGCCAGGGAGGGGGGAACCGAGCAGGTGTACTACACCTACCCCCAGCGGATGATTGCAATTTTGCCAATAGAGTGATTCTGCAACCAGGAGGTGTGCAGGGTGGACCTTAGTGATAAGGATGAAATGGTTGTGTACACAGTACACGCAGGTGTTCCGACGGACCACTCAGCCGAGAGTGCGACCCGGGATACCGCCATGCCGTCAAAAGCGGGGTTCCTAGAGCAGGTACAGGAACAGGTTGGTAAGGCAGATGCCCTGGAAACGGAAAGCCAGCATCAGCAGCTGCGTCAGATCTTCCAGGATTTCCAGGAAGTGTTTGCATGGGACGCCTATGACTGCGGGGTGACGGATTTGCACACAGTGCGCATTCCCACGGCCCATGGCGCCCGCCCAACCTATGTCAGGCAGTATCGTATTCCCCTCATGGCATACAAGTCCATAAAGCAGACGTTGGATGCTCTACTAGAGCGTCAGATCATAAGGGAGTGTATCTCCACTTATAACTCCCCACTGTGGCCGGTGCTGAAACCCAATGGTAAGTGGCGTCTGACCATTGACTACCGGCAGCTGAATAAACAGGATCCTTTGTCACGATGGCCAATGATCTACCTAGATCAGGAGTTAGCCAAGGTGACAACAGCGAAATATTTCACCACAGTGGATGTGGCCAATGGGTTCTGGACCCTTAAGGTAGAACCGACAGACCTGTACAAACTGGCCTTTTCCTTCGGAAACAGGCAGTTCACCTGGAATCGATGCCCCTTTGGGTATTCCAACTCCCCAGCAGAGTTCAACATATTTCTGCACAAAGCCATGAGTGATGCAGCCGTCAGGGGCAACCTGGTCTATGTGTACGATATTCTGATGCGGAGTCAGACCTGGGAAGAACACATGGCCGAGATCAGGCATGTGTTGACCCAGCTCTCCCGTGCAGGGGCCAAACTGTCCCTGGCTAAGGGACAGTGGTGTAGGACCCAAGTGGAGTACGTGGGACTATTGGTTGGAGCCCAAGGCATACAGCCACAGTCCAGCAGAGTCCAAGCTATCCAGAATATGAAGTCGCCCTGTCTGAACTGCGCAGCTTTCTGGGAGTATGTAATTATTCCCGGCAGTTCATTGAGGATTACGCTGAAATAACAAGGCCCCTCCACAAGCTGTTGCAGAAAGACGTGCCCTTTGAGTGGGGGCCTTCCCCAGAACAGGCTGTGATGGAGCTGAAGCGCAGACTCGGTAGTGCGCCGTGCTTGGCCTACCCTGACAAAAATAAGGTCTTTTACCTTGAAGCAGGGTTCTCAGAGCACTGCCTTGGGGCTGCTCTGAGTCAGGAATATGACCAAGAGCGAAGGGTGGTGGCGTATGCCAGTCGAGCCCTGAGCCCAGTGGAGCAAAAGTTCTTGGACTGCGAGAAGGCCCTGTTGTCTACGGTCTGGTCGGTAGAACACTTCCGTAGTTATGTTGGGGGACAAAAGATCATCATCGAAACCTGCCACCAACCTGTGACATTCCTGCATAACCAGAGACTGAAAGCGGGCAGGGTGTCAAATAGCAGGATTGTGGCATGGATGATGGCCCTACAAGGCTATGAGGTACGTTATGCAGAGAGCAAGAAAATGTACCTGGGACAGGGCCTGGCTATGGGCCAAGTGTGTCACTGCTGTGACACTGACATGGAAGCTCCAGAAACTATTCCCGCTGCTGAGCTACCGAACAATCATCGGAACTACGATGAGAACATTGGCCAGGGCTTACCCATGGCCTATGTTGATGGTTGATCTTTTCGCCACGAACAGCAGGTGCTAGGGAGTAGTCTGGCAAGACAATACTCCCTGTGGGCCGACCCGCTATAAGCTAGGGCCAAAGACTAGTCAGTATCCGGAAGTAGCTGGGGTGCTGATCACCCTCCAGCAGGCCCTGACAAATGGCCTTAAACAATTTGTCATCTGTAGTGACTCGAACTACGCCCGACATAGCTTCGTGTCCCATCTTCCGTATTGGAAGGGTGACGGCATGAAAAATGCCCGGGGCAAGGAAGTAAAGAACAAAGAGTTGTTCCTGGCCAGTAACAAGCTCACGACCGAGGCTGGAATGATGGTTTACTGGAGGAAGGTGAAGGGACACTCCCAGGTGAAGGGACCCGACAAAGACGGGAATGATGAGGCCGACCGGCTGGCCAAATCTGGCGCCTTAGAGGGTGAACCCTGGCAGTTCCAGCGGGAATGGCTACCCCCAGAAACCGTGGCTGTGGTCAAGGCAGTCTCCCGACGCAGGGCTAGAAAGGATGTCGGAGCTGACCCTCAATCTGCAGTGCTTGGGTCACAGGGTTTTAACACCGATCTTGCGGAAATGCAGAAACAGGACCCAGCAATTGGGCAAATGTATCGGCATATCGCTGACCCAGTGCGTCAACCTCTTTCGGAGCAGGTGCTGAGCCAGTCTCCGGAGCTGAAGGAGCTGGCAGAGGTGAAAGACAACCTAAAAATTATAAAGGGGTTGTTGGTTTGTGTACCAGTTGCACAAGGTGTCCCAAAGTGGGTAGTTCCCCGCTGTCATCAGGGGGTCATGATCCAACACGCTCATGACGAACCCTGTGGGGGTCACCGGGGAATCAAGGCCACGTACGACACTATCCAGCAGGTGACATTCTGGCCTCACATGGGCCGAGACATTGCCGCATATGTAAAGGGGTCTCTGACGTGTAGCCAGTTCTAACCATCACGGCCCTTGCACCATGCACCACTCCAGAAAAAGGACATGACATTCCCCTGGTCCAATCTACAAATGGATTGGGTGGGGCCGCTGGTGAGGTCATCCAGAGGGAACAAATATTTCCTCACTGTTACGTGTGCATTCACAAAATGGATTGAGTGACTCCCAGCACCCAACGACACGGCAGAGACAACTGCAGTGCTGTTGGTGAACCATGTGTTCAGTCGATGGGGACTCCCCCTGACCGTGGACTCGGATCGGGGAACCCATTTCACAGCTACAGTAATGGCAACCCTGTGGAATATGCTTGGGGTCAAGGCCCAGTTGCATATCTCTTACCACCCTCAATCCTCGGGCCAGGCAGAAAGGGCAAACCGAATGGTGGTTAGTATCCTCAAAAAGTTTGTCTCCACCAGCAGTAGGGACTGGGACATTAAGCTGCCGCTGGTTCTGATGGCCACCGAGCTACGCCCCATTGCTCTACGGGGGTCCCACCTTTTGAGATGATGACAGGTCGGAAGATGACTCTTCCCCTACACTGTCTTTATGGGGTGGAGGACCTGAGCACGACGGGGGCTGCTACGGCCCATCAGTATGTGTCAGACCTGCGAGCACATCTGCAGGCAACCTTTGCTTTTGCCCAGAACAATCTGGGAAGGAGTGCAGAGGGTAGGAAAGCATACTATGACCGAAAGGCAGTTATCCAGGAACTCCAAGTAGACGACAAGGTCCTGTACTTCCAATTTGCCAAACCCACAGGGGTGGCCCGGAAGTTCTTACCCAGTTGGACAGGACCCCATGAGATTGTCGATAAGGTATCACCGGTAGCTTATCGAATTCGGATTGAAAAGGGAAGGCAATCTCTGGTCTACAAGTGGGTGCATCGCAACCACCTCCGGTTGTATCGCCCACCTCAAATGGCGCCGGAGGACACAGAATAGGGTTAAAAGTCCAAACCCGATCAAAGAGGGGGGTGCCCCTTTGTAGCTGCAGGTAGTTAGGTACTGTAGAGTAGGTCCTGCTAGGAAAATATATTCAAAATTATAGTGGAACTGTACCATGTGCCTCATCTGTGTTCCAGAATGGGAATCCTAAAACTGCCACGGCTGGTCCTGATAGTACTGTGGATCGCCTCGACACAGCCCCTTGAAGTTGTGGAACCCGGTCCTCCTACCGGCATAGTCCTGCAGGACCCTCCCGGATTGTTGTTAACAAATTGCAGAACATATACTCAGGGAGTGTATGTACGGTTGGACCCAAGTGATGTGTTTCGGAAGCACATCGACATGAACAGTTGGGTGTCCTATCATGGTAGGCAGTGGGCTAAGGATACTATATGGCATGCCCAGCTAGACACTATACACATGCTCCGCCAGCTGAGGAAGGCAACAGTCACCCAGGAGGAGATGACAGGCCTCAGCCGCCCCAAAAGGTTCTTGGGGGGTCTGATTGCTGCGGCCTCCGCCGTGGGTTCGCTATTTTCAGCTGGTCTGTTTGCTGCTAACACTGTCACCCTGACCACCCTGAGAAGGCAAGTGTCTGGGTTACGTAAGGAAATGCCAGAAATTTATGACAGGCTGTATCAACAGCAGCAGCGGCTGGAAAGCCTAGGGAAAACCTTACAGGGCACAATTTTAGCAGTAAACCTTCATGCAGCAGTGTTAAATAACACCCTCCACACCGTGGGCAGGATTGTCGACGTGTTACAGTGGGACTATGCTTATGTGCAACAGGTCAGAATGCTGATGCAGGATCTGCTTAGGGAGCTTAGTGCCACAGTAACTAGCCTAGCCATGGGACAGATTCCAACCTACTTGGTTCCACTGTCCTTAGTAGAAGACGTACTGAAGACAACCACTTCCGAGATGGTGCAGCCATTGCAAGTACATCTTGCATACAGTCTAGGCAGTGCCATTCCCATATATGTCAACCCCGAAGCCAAGGAAATAGGTTTCCTGTTGAACCTTCCCATCGTGAGTAGCAAGGATATCTATAGACTCAAGTCTATATCGAACGTTGGCTTCTGGAGGGGGGACATGCATGTGAAGTTGACCACCCCACCGCTCGTAGTTTACCAGGAGAATGATCCGAATTTGTACCTTGTTCCAAACCTGGAACTATGTATATCAACCAAGGATATCCACTGGGTATGCCCAAGTAAGCCATTCCTTAGGGACACAACTCAGAGGTTGTGTGGTATCAGAAAGGGGGCTGCCACTGAAAAGTGTAAAGCCAAAGTGACGAGCAAAAGTGAGGTTAACGAACCCCAGGTTGAGCAGGTGGGAAATTAATGGCTGGTCAGCACACCACAGTTAACTGTTACAATAACCTATGACAGACATGATACAGCTACCGAAGTGCAGCTACCCAACCAAACAGTTTTTCTACAAGTTCCTGAAGGAGCTATAGTGCATCTCAATGATTTAGCACTATATCACCTGGAGTCAGAACTGTATGAAACAGAACTCGAGATTGTGGACGCTTTCAGAGGACACAGCGTTGACTTGGATGAGAGAATCCAAGAGACAGTAAGTCTTGAGGGTGTACAGTTAGTCGAATTTGTTCTCAACGACACAAACTTAAAAACTACGCTGGTAGGTCCCAAGCACAGTCGTTGTGGATCCTCTGGGGTGCTGGGATCAGTAAACGTGGTCATCTTGACACTGATGCTGGGTAGCTGGATCATGGCTGGGGTAATGTGTTGGATGCTGTTCTCTTGTATCAAAGCCTTGTGGGGTAGTTTGAATGAGACAAAGGGAGCAATGGTGTATCACCGAAATCAGGTAACCACTCCCAAACGTCTGCCTGCTGCAGAGCTATCCGATACTGATAGTGAACTGCTAGAAGTTTAAGGTCTAGGGCTAATGATGATGCCCGATGCCTCATTTCTATGTACCTTATAAGTGAGAGCAGGTATACGCAATGTTCTTTCCAACACTATTTCCTGTACAAATTCTCGAGAGGTAATGTGAATATTGGGTGGTAGAATCCACCGTGGTACAACAGACATCACTTAACTCTGTTTTTGTTTTGAAGGCAACAACGCCTCAGGACCTAGTGACCTTCAAAAAGGGGGAATATGTAGCAGCAATGCTTGTTTATAAGAGAATTAAGCGTTGGTGTGCTTTCCTAAATGAGGCCCCATTTCACCCTCCATCTCTGTGGTGTAGCCACAGAGATAGTATTCATGCAGGCTGATTTAAGATGTTTTCTTTTGATAAGGGTCAGCTCCCAAACGGGGATGCACTTAGCTAAGCCTGGCTATCATAATCAATGGTCATCCATTGGTGCCTATCTGTCTAGGGAGTGCCGAATGGACATCTGGACTGCATTCCTAAGTGTCAAGAGTAAGTGACTCATATCTCACCTTGACCAACCAATCAGGGACTGGCAGGGTGTGGTAATACCACGTGGGTCTCCAATGCCCGCCAAACTCTCAACCAATCAGCACACATCTGTGTCTTGGTCAAAAAGGGAGCGCAAGCTCAGATCAGGGCTCTCCTTGGCCATTTTTGCGCATCCTCAGAGACAATCACGTGACAACTGCTGTTGTCTGCAAAGGGACTTGGACTTTGTTCTAAGCGCGAGGCCGAGGATCCCGTACGTACTCAGAATTCTACCAACGTGAATGCTCTGCTTGATCAACGGCAGCCTACAGTTGGACCCTCGTCGACAACCTGAATAGCTTATTCAGAAGCAGTGCTAGACCGGGAACTAACCAGTTTCTTCCCGGGCAAAAGAGTGACTTGTGAGGACTCGCGGTCACACTCTGTGCATAGAGACTTTCTACTAGCCAGCCGGACTGCTGGTATATCCCCTCGGAGCAACGACTGCCCTGCGCGCCGCAGTTAGATTCCTCCGCCCGTCCTACTCCGAGCTGCACCTCGACTGGTTGGCCGGTAGCCAGAGGACGCCGGGACAACGCAAATTGGACAACCGCTGGAACAGAGGCTGCAACAGAGCCAGTCAGCTGGTTTGGTGTTCGTGCCGGGAAATTCCAAATCCATACACAGTGGATAAGTAAAGCCCATGTTCTACATTGCGTCTCGAGAATTCAATTGTACCTCAACACAAGTTGTTATCAATTTAATTCATGAGTAATGTATTTATTTCTGAGTTTAGAGTAACAGTGGGTAATAACACTGATTAGCAATTTGGTAACCGAACGATATATATTGACATATATTCTCTGTTGTGAATCTCTTTGTGTTTGCATCTCTTCGAGATTATATACCTTGTATATTGATGTAGCGGCGAGGCTTATTAATAAGGCAGAATTAAGTGTTTCTGAGCTTTCCCAAATTAGGCCCCATTTCTCTGTTCATCTCTGTGGTGCAGCCACAGAGAGACTATTCATGCAGGGTGATTTAAGGTCCTAGGACAGCTCCCAAAGGGGGATGCACTTAGCTAAGCCTGGCTATCATGATCAATGGTCATCCATTGGCGCCTATCTGTCTAGGGAGTGCCAGTTGGACATCTGGACTGCATTACTAAGTGTCAGGAGTAAGTGACTCATATCTCACCTTGATCAACCAATCAGGGACTGGTAGGGCCGAGTAACCCACGTGGGACTCTGATGCCCATGGAACTTTCAGCCAATCAACTAGCTGAAGTTCCTCCAGGTAAAAACAGGCAACACAGAGAGCCTGTAAGATTCAACGAGATTCAACGAGATTCAGTAAGATTCAGTAAGATTCTGGAGAGAATTATGTGGACTTTTCTAAAGGGAATTCAAAGGAGAATTCCAGGTCAGGACGGCCCAGGAGCAGAAGGCTCCCAAGGGCAGGACATTCTCGCAGCGCGCCTCCTGACCATCCTGAGACTCAGCCCGGACAACCACGGAACGGCCAGTGTGTCCGAGTGCCAGAACTTTCCTTTGTTCTAAGAGTCTAGAGCGGAGGTTGCCAGAGAGTAACCATAGGATCCACTCGAGGTTAGCACCAGCAGCAAGCCTCGAGAACAGGTCGGAACTGTGGACAGCTGAATCACTATTCAGAACTAGCTCTTCATCAGGAACGAACCGGTCCTCTTCCTGACTTGCTGGGACCCACAGTCATCTTTTCTCCTGTGCACAAACTTTGCTAGTTAAAGCCAACACTAACTAGCAGTCAGTGAACATCAGCAGCGCACCGTCGCAAGCCGCACAGCACAGCCTGGCACCGAGCCAGAGAGCGCGGATTGGTCAGCAACAGCCTGCAACTGTTCCTTTGTGCCCGCAGGAGATCTGAATCCCCAGAGACTGGATGAGTATTCAACTTCAATGCATTACAGCTCAAGAATTCAATTGTTATCCCAACCAGTTGATATCAATTTAATTCCTAAGAGTTATGTACTTGTTTCGAGTATCTAATGTAGAAGTTGTAACCAAGTTCATTTACGAAACGGTCTTAATGAATGATATACTGAACGTATGTCCTCTTGATATATGTAACTCTTTGTAACTGACTGAATATATACCTTTTGTATTCTGATAACCCTCTCGATAAGATCTGTTAGGTTTAATGCATATTCTATGTATTAATAAATGTATCCTCGTGTATTAGTACCTGTGTGTGTGTGTTGTTTGAGTTATGTCGCATGGTTGGTCTCTAAAGCCATCAAAAGAATCAACTTTGTGATTTACTGCTACAATTAATAATTGTCTCAGTAAATACCCAAACCCTACAGAACTGGTGCCTTCAGAGAGCCACTACATTTACATTTTTGCTATGGCAACATTACATATTTGGCGTCCCTGAACGGCTATGAATCATTACATTGATAACCCTCACAGTAAGGTCTGCCGCTCGTATCCAGGCAGACTAGTAAATGTTTGGTGCACAATTTATATTAATAAATGTATCTCGTGTATTGAACCCGTGTGTGTGCGTTGTTAGTTGTTCTGACGATTGATTTTCTAAAAGCCACAACGAACAACCTCGTGATTACTGCTACAATTAATAATTGTCTCAGTAAACCCATCAAACCTCTACAGTATTCTGTCACTTATAACCATAAACCACAATCAGACTAAGCCTTATGAACAACCTTCCTATATACTAACCCCACATTGGGTTGATATATATATATATTATAACAGGTATTTGTTAAGGCTTTATAAGCCTTTTATACATTTTTTGCAGCACCTCATGTAAAGTGTGAAACTATCCATGATTACTAATGCAAAATCATGTTGCAGTAAACTATTAACAGACATTAATAATGCCTTTGAAAACCACACATTAAATGTGCCAATAATACAGACCACATTTTCATAACAAGATTCTTTTAATGATAATAATTGTAACCACTGTATTAGTTATACAAATATTTGGCAAACACAAGTACAAAATCAGAATTCTTGGACAAAGTAACTTTACAGTATGTTAATGAAAATGTATTTTACACAGAAATTAAATTGAACAAATACCCTATATTTTCAATAACAAGACTGAGGCATGGTAACAAAGTAAACAATACTATTAATATAGGAAAACATAGATACAATTAAATAAGAAAGTCAGTTAACAAGTATAAAAACTAAAAGAATAAAAAACATCTTCCTACAGGAAAGGTGATCTTAATTTCAAAGCCATGAAAAACTTAGAATGCTTCAGATTTCATTTTGTTGCCACCAATATACAGGTTATTTATGTACAGATCTCAAAAGTGGCATAAAATGAGAAATACTGTGAGAAACAATAACATGATAACTGAAAAATATAAAAGACATTTAAATGCAGTGAAACACCTTTAACTTTTTACACTTAATAGCAAGTATTCTTCTTCAGAGGAAGCAACATGCTTCCATTTTTATTTGTTCAATTTTGGATGTTATTTCACTATTGCTGCTGAAAAGAGCTTTGCAAAATCGAGCAGCTTTGTCCTTCCAGTATGAGACTGTAAAACCTCATTGTATTTCTAAGGTGTACTAATTGCTAGCTCTGCAATGGCAGCTGTTGAAACAGTTGTGTTCCTGTCCACATTCAATGTCTGAAAATGCTTTTTTCATCGTCCTCTTTCTTCTGAATAATTTCAGCACCTTCTTGTATTGTAGCACAACATTGGAAGGAGCACTTACTGCAACACAAAGTTGGCAGGTGGGGTATTTTCCAAGTAGGGTAGAGACGTCTTACAGAGAGAAAACAATTAATTCATAAAGAAATACTATCTAGTGGGTTTCTGTCACGATTGGTTCTCACAGGCAACTGTTATAGCAACCAAAAACAGATTTTCCTTCTTTCCATAACTTTCACTCATATTCAAAATAATACTGAAATCACTTATCTTTAATTAATGTTGACTGTTTGAATTGAAGACTGTGTTACAGGCACTGACAGAATAATCCTGTAACAGGTGCAGAAAGTCCCTCTAGAGGTCCTAGTTTATGTTTTATTTAGATTCCTAATAAATCGGCTACTGGTGTTTTGTAATCCACCATAAATGGAAAAAAACACAAATACAGTGAACAAAGTAAAATATAATGGCTAGAAAAAAAATAGAAAAGCACACATTAGCCAGCAAAGCCCCCATCTGTTTAAGTGTCTATGTGTTTCTGTTAGGAGGTTGGGAGCCCAAGATATCTTCAGATAGGTGTGGTATCCAATGTGAGGAGTCAGCTGAAATATGGCATTTTAGTGTAAAGATAATAAGCTGCCATCTCCACATGTTGGTCAATGTTTCAATCATCCTTGCCCAGGGAAATGACTCTTACACTACTAGAAAAAAAATATTTCTGTCACATATGTAAACCCCTCCTCTTAAGGATGCTGTAGCCCTTCCTTGTTTTTTACTCATCTCCCACACCTGCTCCCTGTTCCAGCCCCCTTTTCAGTTCCCCTTAAAAGCCAGACGTTTACTCTGTTCCGGGCTCTGCATTGGTTCCCGTACCAGGCGAGTCCGGGACCTGGAAGCACCTGGTTCCGTCAAGTTTTTAGTTTGTGTTCCTGTTCCCGTGCCAGTCCCGACCCGGTTCCTGTTTTTAACCCCATTTGCCTTGGATGGACCGCCCAGCTTTGGACTTTTGCCTCCTCTTGGATTCCCCCTTGGGCTTATTTCTGGATTGTTTGCCTTGGCCACACCTTCCCCGAACACCAGCGTACCATGGACATGCCCCCTGTTTTAATTCCCGACTCCCACATGCTTTTTTTCCACGTGTTTTCCTCACTCATCCCTGGATTGTGTCGTCTGCATAGGGTCTGGAAAGAACGCTTTCATTACAATTTCAATGTACAAAACAAACTAATTTTTTGTATACAGCAGCCACATTAGTATTTACCTCTCTTACTGCCTCTATGAACTTCACTCTTCTTCCTTTTCTTCCTAATTCTCTTTTTCTTGTGAAAGGAATCAGAAGAGGATTCAGATGATGGCGAAGAACTTGATGTGTCTTTATCTTCTGATAAAGATCACTCAGTTGAAAGAGCTGACTTTCTTTTTCTTGCTGTGAAAAGCAACATATGTTATTTAAATATATTGAAAGTAATAAATATACAAAAGACAAATGCTGATTGAAATTGAAATTAAATCTAAATTGTGATGCATTTATTGTAACAGACTATACAATGCAATTGCCAATCATTTACGTATGTCTTGCAACTGTATTAAATAGGTATTTTTGGTAAAGTCTATATCAGCTACTGGCATGGTACAGTAATAATAACCTTACCTACATGATATAGAAAAAAGTGTTACTTACATTCCATCAGCTGGTCTCTAAGAAAACCACATTCAGCGATCGGTTCTTTATTCTTTTCTTCTTGCCACTGCAGTTTAAGCTTTAGACTTTCCAGTCTAAATGTCTTGTATCTTTCAACTGCCAATGGTGTCATGGGAGAATCACAACCCTTTCCCCCTAAATAAATTAGAGAAAGTAATTTAGTGAAGATGTTTTCTGAATGAGCAACACCAAAAATAATAAAGTACATTCTGCATACATGCCACATAAGTATGCTGTTAACTTTTATCAATGGTCCATCAACATGCTTTTAGCTACACCATACCGTATAATTTACTTTGTCTTTTTAAGATGTAATGTTTTTAATTATATGGGGGAAATTCCAATTTCACACATAGGGTAGAGTGAAACCAACAAGATTTAGGGGAGAAAATAGAACGTATTTCCAATACACTTAAAACACATGTTCATTCTAGTTAAATAATAAACTTTCTTGAATTAAACAGCTGTAAGGAGTGATTCTCAGGGTCTAATTTGTCATTACAACAACAATTGACATTACAACTCCCAAGTAGCATTTGGTTATATCTCTAAAATTATAACTTCACACGCGTCCAAAACAATTTTTACTTACTGCCTGCTAAATCAGGAGTTGCCTGTGGTGTATTTTCCATCCCCCTTTCTGGCAAACTTTTGCTTGCAGGGATTTGATCTCGGTTTTTACTTCTGCCTCCATTTTCAGGGACACATTCTTGAACCTTGACCTTTACCCAGTCTATGAGGGCTGTAATGCACAATTCACGATGCATGTGAATAACAGTAATTAGGATTTCATATGTGAAAATTAGATCTTTGTTAACAATTATTATCTACAGTGTATATATACTATATTAATGAACATTACAGTTGTCTTTTAATTGTAATATGGATGGGGAACGATATTTTACCAGTTGTACGCAGGACTTTTATCATTGTGGGAATTTTGCACAAGTTCTATGATAAATAGAACATGTGAAGATTAGGACCACGAAAGGTCAGATTTTGGATTTGTGCAACAGAGAGGATTTGATCAGAGACACCCAGTTGTCCACTATATCTGGGTAAGGTTATAAATTTATATTGCTTATTTATATTTTGCAAAGTTTATGAACAAAATCTATGGGAAAACGTGGCTCTTTTTAGTCTATGCACAAGAGGATACTACAGGTTTGTACTGTAACACTTGGATTAAAAATTAAATTATATTCTATCCTCTGTCAATACAGGTTTTAATGTGGGTATCTGATGGCTTTTCACTTGTAGTACCCTGAAAAAGCTAATAACTGTAACTATAATTGATAGATCAATAACATAAGCACTAATATAGGTGTAAGAAAATACGTGAAAAACCTGTTTTTCATCCTCTTGCACACATCTTGTTAATTGCATTGGTATGCACAACAAATTAAATGAAAGTAAATGAAAACAATAAAACTTCCCAACATTATTAAATTAGTTTTAAATGCGTTTTTGTGTTTATAACTTGTTGGTGTTTTATTCATGGTTTCTCTGTATTTTTTTCTTTAAGACAATATGACATCTTGCAGATTAAATTATTTAAAAAGATAAGTGGCAGCCCACTAAAGAAAAAAACTTTGAATCTGATATAGCGGCTTCAACGAAGACAGATTTTAAAAAGCAAAATTAAGTGCCAACTTTGCCAACACAATAAACATTTTAAGGACAGGAGAGTGAAAACTGATGTACAGTATATGCCTGGTAAGTACAGTAGTACCTTAACTCATCGAGTTTTTACTTTGTTATATTAATTAAATAACATTGAAAAATAATGTACGGCTTTATATATTTTAATGTTGTGATCTGTAGGGTTAAAGTGTTTATTTATCGTCCCTTTTAGCTATCAAGGATTTGTCAACGTTCACAGCACTGTGGAAGAACCTGTGTGAAGTCAGTTAGATATGGATCTTTGTTCACGAAATCAAAATTCTCACTGTTTCAGTGGAAGAAATTTTTACACAGGTACGTTTCACAGAAACTGATGAAATGATCACAGCAAATGGTGTCACAGATTTTGTAAACTGTTGTTTATCCAGAAATATTTATGATTTTCACCATCCTTCCGGGGTTTTGCCTGGGCTCAGCTGGTCAGACAATGTCGGGTAGAAACCTATACCCTCAGGCTGCGGAAGAAATGACCTGGTGCTAGGCGAGTCTCAAGACATCCAAACCCTCAATGTTGAGCAAGGAGGAAAGCGTGAATCAAAAATATATAGCTGATTATATATAGCCCCAGACAAAGACACAACCAGAAGGAAAAGCAAAGCACAGGGAAACTAGATACAGGACAGAGAAGGAGCAGAAAAAGTACCCCCCTTCATGGGCGGCTCCTGATGCCCAAAAATCAAATGAGCTGCACAGCACTGGAGGGAGGAAAAATCTAATTTAACTGAATTGAAACCTCCTGGAGTCCACAGCTGAAAACTACCCCCACCTCCGGGGTAAAAACCTTTATTGGGTTGTAGGCATCCTATCACGAGGCACCAATAAATGTAGGGGTTTTGTGCATTTACTGGGACAATTATTAAATGTAGCAGTAAGTCACAAAATGATTCTTTGATGGCTATTAGAAAACCAACCTTGCGGGATAACAGCAACACACACACGGATACTAATACACGACAATACATTTATTAATACATAAAATGTGCATAAACATAACATATCTTATAGTGAGGGTTAGCAGAATACAAAAGGTATATATTCAATCACGAAGAGTTACAAACCAAGAGGGACATACATCCAGTATACCATTCATTTATACCGTTTCGTAAATGAACTTGGTTACCACTTCTACACTAGATACTCAAAAGAAAGTACATCACTCATAGGAATTAAATTGATATTAACTGGGGTTGAGGTAACAATTGAATTCTCAAGCTGTAATGCGGAATGTTGAATACTCATCCAATCTGTGGGGATTCAGATCTCCTGCGGACACAAAGTGTAACAAACAGTTCTTTCCGGACCCTATGCGGACGACACAATCCAAAGGAGTGGGGAAACACTAGGGAAACGTCATGCAGGAATACGGGGCTGAAGACAGGGGGCGTGTCCAAGGTGCGCTGGTGCACGGGGGAGGTGTGGCCGAGGCGAAAATTCCAAAAGAGTAGTCCTTAGAGAGTATCCAAAACACAAAGGTAAGTCCAAAACCAGGAGATCCATCAAAACACGGAATTAAAACCACGAAGGCCGGGTCGGAACCGGCGGACAGGGAACAGGAACGGGAACAGAGGCTAAAACCTTAACGGGACCAGGCGCTTCCAGGTCCCGGACTCGCACGATATGGAAATCAGATGCAGAGCCCGGATGAGCGTCAGTGCCTGGCTTTTAAGGTGGGCTGGGAATAGGGAGCAGGTGCATAGAATAAAGTCTCACGTGAAAGGGCTGGAGCACCCTTAAGGAGGGGGAACTATAATCGTGACACAAAGGAACAGCGGCAGGCTTGTTGCTGTGTCCAATCGGCGTTCTCTGGCCCGGTGCCAGGCAGTGCTGGTTCGGCGTGAGAGAAGTGGGAGAGATTCCTGCTGTGATGCTGGTAGTGGGCTCTCTGAAGACCGGCTAGTTAGTTCTGGCTTTACTAGCGAGAGTTTGCACACAGAAAGTGACTGCTGGTCCTAGCAGGTCACACTGTTTAGATGGGAAGAAGACCGGTTCATTCCCGATGTAGCGCTGGTCCTGAATCCTGAGATTCAGCTGTCCACAGTCCCGACTGTAGTTCACTTGTTGATCAGGTGAGCTTTCATGGTGGGTTCACGAGGCTTGCTGCTGGGCTAACCTCAGGCGGATCCTTTGGTTACGCGCTGGCGACCTCCGTTCTCGACTCTTAGAACAAAGTAAAGTCCTGTCACTCGAGCACAATGATTGTTGGAGCTGAGTCTGAGAATGTCCAGGAGGAGCATGGAGGAGCCCTGTGCTGCCTGTTTTACCTGGATGAACTACGGTCGTTCATTGGTTGAAAGCTCCGTGGGCATTCGAGACCCACATGGGGTTACCCTGTCCTACCAGTTCCTGATTGGCTGATGATGAGTAACAATGCACTGTGACCTTAGGGTTGTAAACCTTAGGATGAGAATCTCCCTTGGAATCTGCCAGACAGTAAGGCGCCAGAGATGACCATTTATAAAGGTTGCTGGAGAATCTCAGCATTGGGAGTTGTTCCTAATCAGGACACTCTATCAGCTAGAAAAACACCTTAAATGTGAATCAAATGGAATGGCCTCTCTGTATCCAGCACCAATGAGATGAGAGAGAGAGAGACTGGCAAGGGAGCAGCAAACTTAATTCCTGTATTTTTAAAAAGCCTTGCCGCTACAGGGTAGAGGAAAGGAGGGCCGGGCGGGGCTCCGGGGAGTGAGACAAAAAACACATACAAAAGCACACACAACAAATATGAACTTGGGAGACCAGGGTAACAAACCACATACAACAGATAGGAACCAAGAGTTCCAAGAAACAGGGGTCAGGGGGACCAGAGAACAGGGAAACTAGGAAGTAAAAAACCAAAACACCAAGAGGAAAACAAAGTAACAACAAAAAACCCGGGAATAAAAATAGAAAAACACTGCAAACTGGGCAAAAAACACATTCAACATTCTGTCACTGATACCGGGAGGTGACAACCCGAGGAAAGCCAGGTACTAGACCCGCTCAAAGGCACGGATGTTGGGAGGTGGTATCCAGCAATAAGAACAGGAGAGAAGATCACAGATGCCTGGAGTGACAACCCGAGGAAGGCCAGGTATTTGTACGAGAATATTGGGAAGGCATACTGCTGAATGACCCGCTCAGAGGCACGGATGTCAGGAGTAGCATCCTGCCATTAGAATAGAAGAACTGAAAAAAAAAAAACAATGCGGAAAAACAAAAGGCGCCACTCACGGGGTCAGGAGATGGCTCAGCATTCTGTCACAAGTGACAAGCCGTGGAATGGCAGGATAGCAAAAAAAAAAACTATGCGTAGCCGTAGCCGCAGAACAGGTTTTAGCCTGGGCTCAGCTGGTCCAACAATGTCGGGTAGAAACCTGTGCCCTCAGGCCGCAGAAGAGATGACATGGTGCTAGGTGGGTCTCAAGACATCCGAACATCAGAAATGCTGAGCGAGGAAGAAAGCCTGGACCGGAAATATATAGCCCCAGACAAAGACACAACCAGAAGAACAAGCAAAGCACAGGGAAACTAGAGACAGGACTGAGAAGGAGTGCCCTTTAGCTGAAGAGGCCATGACAAGGATTGCGTCTTTGTCAGACATGATTCAGGATGGGATAGCTGCGAGCAGAAGCCCCTTGTCAAATATGGCCAAGAAGGTCCGGGGTGTCTGTGTGAAAGCTATCCAGAGATACTGCGGAGGTACCTGGGTGGCAGAAGGGAGTTTGTAGTAATTAATGAGAGCAATTTCATACACAAAAAAAAGGTACATTCTGTATGTGATACTTATGGCATTCCATAATTGTTTCATTTTCTTTTAGCTTTCTCTTCATGTTCTGATGATGGGGAAAACATATTTTCAGAAAATTGGAACTCTATTAAGACAAAACTATAAAGTTCTTAAATGTCTAACAATAATATGACATATTTCTTGAGGGCAGATTTTGCAATAATACAAAAACACACCTTACCGCTTGACCTATTTCACACAAAAGAATCACTAGAATGATTATTTAACAAAATGAAGGTAGAAATGTAGAGCAAATCTCTGCTTTTGTTATATGTTACTGTATAAGAGAGGTACTGTATGCCAGCAGCATATCAGTCTGCAACTCACTAAAGCTAAGCAGGTGTGAGCCTGGTCAGTACCTGGATGGGAGACCTCCTTGGAAAAACGAAGGTAGCTGCTGGAAGAGGTGTTACTGCTTTGAGTAGAGTGTCCAGAAAAGCGCTATATAAGTGTAAGGAATTATTATTACTGTATTTGATTATGTTTAAAGTAACCTGTTTCACTTTTCTCTTTTTTGTCAGTATTGAAGGGGAAGGTTTTCTGCAACACGGCAAAGGAAAAAATGAATTTTTAGAATGCTTGGGGTGAAGACTAGAAGAAAAGAAGCCAGTCCTGCATCTAGTGGAGAAAAGGTCATGAAGACATCTGATACCCCCTCATTGTTCACTACATTCGACCACAAACTAGCATAATCACAGATGAGTGGCGAACATACGGGGGAGTACTAGGCAGTCTTGGTTACAACCATGTTACTGTCAATCACAGAAAAACCTTTGTGAATCCTTGCACAGGTACTCAAACACAACATATTGAGAGAGCATAGTTTACATACAAGGAACATGTGTGGAGACTGAGAAGAAATAGGACAGAGATGCTGTTATATGAGCACTTGGATTTGATAGATTGGACACATTGGCTTGGAACTAAACTATGAAATGGGCCCCTGGGTAGATTATTTCATGAGGAAACTATACCATAGTCATTAACTATCACTACAAATGTTACTCATTATGCCAAACTTAATTCTTCGGTGCAGTCTTTGCTATTGATCGTTTTGGTTGAGGCAATAAACTAAGTGTAGTCACAGAGCGATGATATGTATATACTTTATTTTATTTACTCCAGAAGAAGGCTCCATAGCCGAAGTGTTCGGTTTCTCTTTCCTCTACTTTTCAACATGGAATTAACCTTTGCCTGTTCCTACTTGATTTTATGTTTACTATTTTTTTCTACAGTAGTCATTACTTTGTTGCCATGCCTCAAAGTCAAACTAAATTTCATTTCTAACTGTGTAAAACAAATATTTTTTTGTGAAGATACTATAAAGAAACTTTGTCCAAGATTTCTGTTTTTGTATTTGCAAAATATTTTTTATAAGTATTACATTGATTGAAATTATTGTCATTAAAAGCATCTTGTTTTTAAAATGTGGCTTTATTAATGTCTATTAATAGTTAACTGCAGCATGACTTTGCATTAGTAAGCGTGAATAGGTTCACACTTTTCATGGGGTACCTCAAAAACACAAACACGGTGGGAACAAGAGCTTTATTAATGTCTATTAATAGATTAGGTGATTTTGCATTAATAGGTTCACACTTTACATGAGGTGCCGCAAAGAATGTATAAAAGGCTTATAAAGCCTTTACAAACGCCTGTTAATATATATCAGCCCAATGTGTTCAGTTTGTCATATGCACAAGTGCAATGAAATACAGTATATATTTGCACGTATGCTTCGATACAAAGACATTAAGGAAACAGCAAAAACATAAACATAGAACAACATCAGCCACAACAAGTAAAGTAACATCCAACTTAAAAAAAACAAGTCAGATAAGCAGTGTGAGAACAAAAAAAGACGGAAAACATCAATGTGAGTCAGTGGTAGAGGTAGAGTTCAGTAATATGACATCTTGTGGGTCTCTGAAACTGCCAACTCGCTTTTTTGCGCCAGTGATTCCATTATAGCTGTTTGACCATGTTTTAAGGGTCATTAAATAGAAATATAAAATTGAGGGGGATAAAGACCTGTGATTGAGATGAGGGCCCATGAACAGGATGAGATGGAACAACACATGAGTAAACCTGGCAATATTTGGTCAGCCATTTCCTTGTTTCCTTGGCTCTGCCTCACAAAAGCATCTAATCAACACCCCCACCCCCCCCACCCCCCTTGGGGGAAAAGGCAAGTGCCTTTGATTAGAATGTTTTTCTAATGGTTTTGCTTTTCTTGATGAGCTGAAAGCAAGATTGCCAAGAGAGCTGAGGGAGCATTTGGAGGAACCGATAACATTAGAGGGGCTGGGGGTGGTGCTTTGGTCCACGGACAATGGGAAAGTGCCATGCCTGGATGGACTCCCCAATGAATTTCACACCTGCTTCTGGGAAAATAGAAGACACGATGAGGGAAGGTGTCTCCCTGCTCTTCAAGGGTTAGGGGGACACAGGCCTCAAGAATTGGAGGCTGATAACAATACTCCGTGTGAATGTCAAGATCCTGTCCAAGCTACTAGCCAGCAGACTGAGGATCACCCTGCCCCACATCATCAACAATTACCAGACATGTGGGGTGAAAGAGCGATCCATCAGCTGAAACCTCCAGCTCACTAGGGATGCCATTGTCTGGGCTGAGGACCAAAATGTGCCCATGATGGTAGTGAGCCTGGACCAGGAGAAAGCCTTCGACAGCTATCTGTTCAAAATGCTGGAACGCTTCAGTTTCAGAAAGAGTTTCAGCCACTGGATAAAAATGAAGTGGGCTGCAGCGTCAACGTGAACAGACATCTGGGGGATTTAATTTCCCAGAGTCCAAAGTATGACAAGAGTGTCCTCTTTCACCTCCACTTCACAGAGTCACTAGTAGAGGCGGTGAGACATGACTCAGTCATTGATGGCCTGGTGGTACCGGCAGGTACGGGGGAAACTCTCAAGATCTCCCAGTATCCAGATGACACAACACTGTTCCTGAGCATAGACAGGGGATTGAAGGGAGCCCTAGAGGTCACAGTAACCTTTTTTTTTACTCCAGGACCTCAGGATCAAAATCCAACCACCGAAGGACAAAGATGGTGCCAGAGCCTCTTAATATATTGGGGGTTTTGTTCCAGAGCCAGGATAATGGAAATCATAAAATGGACCTAAAGGTAAACACAAAGCTGGGTCTGTGGAAGATGCAGTTGCTGTCTTTCACGGGGAAAGTGACGGTGTTGAAAGGAGACAACCTGTTGGCTTTGGTTTTGGTGTGCCCACTGCCGTCCACACTGGAAAAGGTGCCTAAGGAACTTCACAAAGGACAGAAATGCAGGACTTCCTTATTTTAGGACATTTTTTTGTAACTGGCGTCTAATGAGGTGCCAGTCTGGAAAGAGAAGTTTTTAAAATGTTTTTTTATTTACGTATTCTGAGGGTTGAGTAGACAGTTTTAAATATAGTTAAGTGCTAGAAAAAAAATGTCACTTTAGCTATACTGTACTAATGTCTGTTGCTGGTCTATGCGTGCACTGGTGATTCTGGGTGATGAATAGAACCTGTGGCAAGGAAGTAATGGGCCTAGCACCCTTTCTAACTACTAGGTTGCATAGTTGTTTACAAGGCAGAAATAATTCTAGTTTGAGGGGTCACCTATAGGTGTAAACACTTTGCAGCCTACGCATGCTGACGCAGCTACCTACCTGAACTACTACAGCCTACACCTGTTGCGACCCACTATGCCTTCCTCCAAGTCTTTCTTTGCGTCATACCTTTTCTTCCTCCCTGGGCCACTTGCCCACTTCTCTCACTAAACCAGCATTCCGTATCTTCACAGTTATCTGTTCCACGACCAGTCTTTCTAACCACCTTCTATTCCTCTACAGATGTCGTCGACATCATACCATCCCTATCATCGCCTGAAATTTAATATCTTTTTTTTTTACTCTGATACCGCCCAGAGTAACATTCACAGACTTCTAAAACAATTTTCCAGGAAATAATGCTTTCTACCATGTTCTCCCTCAAAAAACAGATTATCCTTTCTGACAACAACATCAAAGAGGTAAAGGAATTTCTACGGCAGACAGCTCCACATGATCTTCCCTTTATAATTAACCTCATTAGATCCTTCAACTCCAAACTCTACCAGTTTCTCACTACAGAGAAGATCAAAAAACTCAGTCATCTTCTACAGAAGAAAACCATCAACACCCCAAACACCTTCACCAATTCTAACCTTGTTGTCACTATACCTTCTGACCTTTCCCTTTCACAGGATGAACGATCCCTCCTCAGCAAAGGCCTCAGTTTTGTACCAGTTCCCAGGAAGCTGGACATCCCCCAGACCAATGTCGACCTTAACCGTTTGTACTGCAGGATCCGTCTCAGAGCACATTTTGCTGATGATTCCTCTTCACAGGCAGTTGACAACAATCTGATAATTGATGTCATTAACAACATTAATCCCAAACAAAGCTATTGGACTCCACCCTCTGGCCATTTTCCACCAGTCGATTATTTCATTAACCAATGCACCAATCAAGCTCCCAAGACACTCTCTATACCCAGTAAACACAGGTCCAACCTCACCCAAGGAGAAATTCAGGCGCTCCAGTCCCCCCGCAACAGAGATGATATCATCAAACCAGCGGACAAAGGAGGGGCGGTTGCAGTGTGGAGTAAGGACCTATATATCTGTGAAGCCTCTAGACAACTAACTGACACTTCTGCCTACCTCCCTCTCTAACAGGACCCTACCACTGACTACCAAAAGGAAGTGGTATCCACCATCTCCCTTCTTATCAGCAGTAAGGAGCTCCCCCAGGAGACAACCGGTTCATTATTGAACATCTCCAGGTATCTCAATTTTATCCCCTCCCCGAAATCCACAAACCGGACACCCCTGGACGCCCCATCGTATCAGCATGCAACTGTCCAACTACTTACATCTCGGCCTTCTCGACAGCCTCATGAGACCACTGATTGTAAGGTCTTCCCTCATACATCAAGGACACCAACCACGCACTTCAACTTTTAATGATTTCCAATTTCAGGGCCCCAAATGCTACATTTTTACCATGGACATCACATCTCTTTACACGGTCATTCCCCATAATGATGGCCTTACAGCCCTCAAGCACACGCTGGACAAACGCACAGTGCTTGATCCTTCCACCCACACCCTGGTATACCTTGCAGAATTGGTCCTCACACTGAATGCATTCTCATTCAATAACCTTTTTTACCAACAGGTAAGTGGAGTTGCCATGGGCACCAGAATGGGACCCAGCTATGACAATATTTTTATCGGCTGGGTAGAAGAACGCTTCTTCACTTCCTACACTGGCTATGTCCCTGACCTCTACAAGCAATACATTGATGACAGCGTCGTTGCTGCCACATGCTCCAACAACCAGCTTTAGCACTTTCTGCATCATTTCACCAACTTCCACCCGTCCCTCAAATATACAGTTGTAGTGATTCATAGTCGTTCAGGGACGCCAAATATGTAATGTTAGTGGCTCTCTGAAGGCACCAGTTCTGTAGGGTTTGGGCATTTACTGAGACAATTATTAATTGTAGCAGTAAATCACAAAGTTGATTCTTTTGATGGCTTTAGAATCCAACCATGCGACATAACTCAAACAACGCACACACACAGGTACTAATACACGAGGATACATTTATTAATACATAGAATATGCCTTAAACTAACAGATCTTATCGAGAGGGTTATCAGAATACAAAAGATATATATTCAATCAGTTACGAAGTGTTACATATATCAAGAGGACATACGTTCAGTATATCATTCATTAAGACCGTTTCATAAATGAACTTGGTTATAACTTCTACATTAGATACTCGAAACAAGTACATAACTCTTAGGAATTAAATTGATATCAACTGGTTGGGATAATTGAATTCTTGAGCTGTAATGCATTGAAGTTGAATACTCATCCAATCTTTGGGGATTCAGATCTCCTGCGGGCACAAAGAAACAGTTGCAGGCTGTTGCTGTCCAATCCGCGCTCTCTGGCTCGGTGCCAGGCTGTGCTGTGCGGCTTGCGACGGTGCGCTGCTGATGCTCACTGACCGGCTAGTTAGTGTTGGCTTTAACTAGCAAAGTTTGTGCACAGGAGAAAAGATGACTGTGGGTCCCAGCAAGTCAGGAAGAGGACCGGTTCGTTCCTAATGAAGAGCTAGTTCTGAATAGTGATTCAGCTGTCCACAGTTCCGACCTGTTCACAAGGCCTGCTGCTGGTTACTCTCTGGCAACTTCCACTCTAGACTCTTAGAACAAAGGAAAGTTCTGGCACTCGGACACACTGGCCGTTCCGTGGTTGTCCGGGCTGAGTCTCAGGATGGTCAGGAGGCGCGCTGCGAGGATGTCCTGCCCTTGGGAGCCTTCTGCTCCTGGGCCGTCCTGCCCTGGAATTCTCCTTTGAATTCCCTTTAGAACAGTCCACAGAATCCTCTCCAGAATCCCTTCTGAATCTCCTTGAATCTCTGTGTTGCCTGTTTTTACCTGGAGGAACTTCAGCTCATTGATTGGCTGAAAGTTCCATGGGCATCAGAGTCCCACGTGGGTTACTCGGCCCTACCAGTCCCTGATTGGCTGATCAAGGTGAGATATGAGTCACTTACTCCTGACACTTAGGAATGCAATCCAGATGTCCAACTCGCACTCCCTAGACAGATAGGCGCCAATGGATGACCATTGATCATGATAGCCAGGCTTAGCTAAGTGCATCCCCCTTTGGGAGCTGGTTTCTTATCACAAGAAAACATCTTAAATCAGCTTGCATGAATGGTTTCTCTGTGGCTGCACCACAGAGATGAACAGAGAAATTAGGCTTAATTTGGGAAAGCTCAGAAACACTTAATTCTGCCTTATTAATAAGCCTCACCGCTACACAGTTTACATATCTCCCACTACTCTTCCGTTTCTAGACATCAACTTCTCCATCAACTACCCCTGACTCTCCACTATTACAAACCCACGGATTCACACAGGTATCTCCTGTATAGCTCATTTCATCCCAAACACACTAAAAACTCTCTCCCTTTTTCACAGTTCCTTCGGCTACGACGATTATGCAGCGACGACATCGACTTCCAGAACCAAGCCCTCAAAATGTACTCCTTTTTCATTAACAAAGGATACCCCAGCAGTGTTATTTACAGGGTCCTTGCCCGAGCCAAAAACACCCCTTGGACCATCAACTCAATTAGGAACTTCCGCCATAACAACCGCATTCTTTTGGTGCTTCCCTACCACTCCAACACACTTTCTATCCCCAGGACTATTAACGACAACTTTTCCATCCTACAGGATGATCCCTCCATTGTGGCCCTCTTTTCCCATCATCTCATTTCGCTGACCACCTAATCTGCGCAACCTTCTCGTTCATAGCTCCCTCCTTTGCAGCCTATGCAGCTACCTGCTTAAACTACATTGAGTTTGATGATTGCTTTGTATTATTATCCTATTGGAAATTCCATCCATAAGAAATTTTGGTTTATACCACTTGGCTTGGGGCCAACCACCTGGCTGTAGGACAAGGAGGATAGGACTCCCAAAAGTACTCAGCAGTATTCCAAGTCATCCCTTCAGAATGAAGGACTAAAATGTAAAAAAAAAAGGTATTGTGACCACCTTTCTTGATAAACAAGTAGGTATTACATTTTAAAAATGAGAATTAAACAGCAAAGTGGGTATGTAACTGTGAAGGAACAAGTAATAGGTTTATCCCATGCTGAAAAAAAGAAGAAAGAAAACACAATGTTTCAGTAATACATTTGGAGATTACTGTAACTCCACACCCAAACAAGTGTCCACAGCTGAAACATTGTGTTTCTTTTTTCTCTTTTCAGCATTGGAATAAAACTTTACTTGTTCCTTATCAAACTCAATGACCTTAAGCTTAAGGTGAGTGATTTAAAAACTATTATAATGATACAAGAAGTGCTTATTGAAGCTTATCAAAGCCAAAACAGGCACAAGTAAAGGTGTATTCCATGCTGAAAAGAGAAGAAAAGAAGCATGTTTCGGCTGTGGAGTCTTCTTCAGGTGTGTCTATAAACACACCTTTGCAGCCTACACATGCTGACGCAGCTACCCACTTGACCTTCTTTGAAGCCAAAACCCTGTTCACTGAATAATGATTGCTGGGTATGAACACATTTGGAGGTTACTATAACAGAGCAACTTAGAATAAAAAAAGAAGTTTTTAAGTTTTAGAGAGAATAACATGATGTGATATTATAAAATAGTATATTACTTTAACAAGAATGAAAGATTGTTTTGAAATTTTACTGCATTGCTAGGTGAGTACACAGAATATTTTGTACATCAAATTATTAAAATACACAAGTACAGATGCAGCCATTCAAAATGGGTGAGGTATTTCGCGGCATACCCCGGTGGGCGTGTCACAGTATCACGCAGTATCACGCGGTGTCACGTGTGTCACGTGACTAACTATCCGGCGTCGCCTTGTAAAACAGCCAGGGGGAGCTTAACCTCTCATGTACAGCATTTGAGCCTTTAATTTTGAACTGTGTATTACAGCATGTTAATCATCAGTCATTAAAATGTTGGTATATATTATGAAAGCAAGATTGCTCAGTTGGACAGAAGTACACAACCTACCTTTATCAGAAATATTTATGCATCAAAGCCTTTACTGAAGATATTACTCATAGTATTAATAATGGATGACTTTGGACAAGCTGTATACTCAAAGTATAATTTCTTTAGCACATTTGTACAAGCACTTGGAATCTGTCCAAGCCATACTTTGTCAGGCATTTTGTTTTACTTCAACGGGGCATAAAAACTTCCTTGCTTTTAACAGGGCGTTTCATAATTTCTAGCTACGAAAATGATTTAAAATGCGACACCTATCATTCAACTAGAGCTTAAAATATCACAAGGAAAAATACACACCGGTATTCCATTTCTCCCTAAACATTGTAAGCTTCGAAGTCTTTAACTAACGTGATACCGGAGTCAACAAGCATACTTTTAGAATTTGATTAAAAGGGAATATAATATGGAATCGCGTATCTAAAGAATTTAATAACAGTATGATTATATCCGTGTACTGCGGCAGAGCTATGTAGGGCTGTTTCGCCTGCCTGTGATTCGAGCTGTATTGTAGCCTACTGGTCTAGGTATAGACTACCAGCTAGCAGGTTGTGTGTTCGAATCCAGCTGGTGCTGGACTTTTCATTTTTATTTATTTATTTTTTAATCGCGTAACATAAACATATTACCGTATGCAAACTGTACTGTATACAATATGTATATGTATATTTAATGTCTTAACTGTGCCCATTTAATTGAATTTAAAAAAAATATTTAACACGAACATTAAGCTGCTTACATCTTCCGCCTGAGAACAGTCACCCGTTGCTACCCAACGCAGAATGGTGATTGGCTGACACCATCTGACACCCCTCTGATTGGAGAAAAAGACGTGCTGGTGTGCTATACCAGGAAGAGGATTTCTTTCAATTCTAAACGTGTATTTTAAAAGTTTAAGAAGTAAAAACCTTACAGCGTACACAGATTTCTAAACTGATCAGGATCGTTATCTTTGTCTCATGCATAATAATGTTCACCGCTCTGTCCAGCAAATTAATAATAAACTTTATTTTATATAGCTTTTTAAACGAATAAGTAATTAGATTGCTCATAAACCTAATCACTTGCTTTTTCTTTTTATTTAGGCTCAGATTTCAACTATAGATCGTATTATTAATAACCATAATAACAACCAACCAACAAAAACAACCATATAAACATAATGGTGGTGCTGGACCTTCCAGTTTTATTTATTTATTTTTTAATCGCGTAACATAAACATATTACCGTATGCAAACTGTACTGTATACAATATGTATATGTATATTTAATGTCTTAACTGTGCCCGTTTAAGTATTGAATATTCATATCTAATTTTACCACTGAAGGGAAATCTTAACATAAACATACAGTATATGGCTGGTCTCGGTACTTTAAAGAAAAAAATACGCACCAGTATTCCATTTCTCCCTAAACATTGTAAGCTTCGAATGAAACCACTAAATAAAGACATAAATATAGAAATCTTAAGATTTGTTTTATTTAATGTTGGTAGCAGGATGAACTGTCAGAGTGTATATTTTGTCGCAAAGTTGCTACAAGATGTTAACAGTGAAAAAGGTATTTAGAAATGAGTTATTTCAAGATGAAAAAGAAAACATACACGAAACATGGTTTCATTACGACCAGAATCGGTCTTGAGATATTTTTAACTTGATTTACAGTATTTGAGAGGTATGTCTTAACACCGATACTACAGTGCTTAAGTACTGCTCACGTATATGTTTCTAGGTTTATATTATGCATTTCATACGGTCAAATTACTTTTGAGCAACTAATAAGAAGCGCTAAACGGTATGCGTTTTAGTTTCGTTTTGTGCTGGAACCCGTGGATTGATTAGAGATATCAAGTACATACAAGTCATTTTTTAAATGTTGTAGTTCGTCTTGAAAAAATGTTACGAGTACATCATCTATCAACAATTAGGTTCTGTTTCCATATTGCGGATTTTGGTTAGGTACAGTATTATCAAATCCAGTGGCGCTGTGTGTTACTTTACTGAGTCCCAATCTGTGATTGAAACCTGTAAAACCGGTTTAATTCGTCACAGCCAGCACTCTTCAGGTGTGAGGGTCTTCTGCTCAAAATGAAACGCTAAAATGTTTGTGTATATTCTAATGGTAGTGGGGGCAGGGTGTGTGGGAACAGGTTTGTTCTTCACACCTGAAACATTTTATCTGAAAGGATTTTCTTCGAAGTTTAACCGATCTTGTTACAGCATGTTACAGTTTACTATTATTAACCATATTAATTTTAAGTGCTTAATGTAAAATCTTGTAAAAATATATTTTCATTGTTCAAATATACATTAATATACATTAAGTCTGACTATCATATAATAAGTTAAATACAAAACTAAATAAAAAATAGGGTTAAATATAATTCAAAATATTTTGCTAACAATGTTAACTGTTTATGAATAATAAAATGTATTAACTAAGGAGTAGGATGGCACAGTTGTTAGTATGTTTTTTGTTTTGTTTCTTTTTCATAAATACAACAGTAATACCTGATGTCTCAGTGGCTTTCAAAATTAAATTATGCATGCAAACCTGTGAACTAGAAAGATAACTAAGATTTTAATACTAATTAAATGACCGCGGGCACTTCCCACCCCCCCTACATTCTCAGAGTAGAACAGACTAACCTTCTAATGAAAGACGGTCCACCCCCCACGGACAGGAAAAGTGCCCACAGGCACTTAAACTTAATATGGTCAGTAACGGTAAACAGTAACATGGTAAGAAGGAGCACGTACAAACGTTGTCGAAATAACCACATGTAAGACTCTGATCCTAAAAATGTTTAGGGAGAAAGTGGAATACTGGTGTGCTTCCAGAAGAATCAGTATGGCTCAGAGATTAAATAAAACTTCACAGACATTAACGAAGAGCATAACGCGTGTACTGTATACACTGCAAGTACAACCCAACTCTCTGCAGGAGTGCTGGCTGTGACGAATTGAACCGGTTTCACGGGTATTTTCAAAGTAAGAGGCGAGATTTCCAGCGAAAGACACCCCCCCTCCCTCAAAAACCCAGTAAATACAGTACTTGCTAGTTAAAGGCTAGGCTCTCGACTACGGCGAAAGGAACCCTTCTTTCATTAGAAGACAATGAACATATTTTAGCCCTGAATGAATTAATAGCAAACATGGTTTACATAAAAGACATTTTTCCAAGAAAGTTTAGCCTTTGTCACTAATGAAACCACTAAATAAAGACATAAATAGAAAAATCTTAAGATTTTTAAAATACATGACTTTGCTAAAATTTATTTGAAAATAAAAACAATTACAACCGCCAGGGGAGAGAGAGAACAGGGGAGGGATGTTGGTTTTGCATAAGGGGCGGGGCTATGGAAATGTTTGGGAATGTGTAGTTACATGTTCTGGCTGTTTGTGAATTATCGTTGTTGAGTATGGAGTGTTGAGGTATTGATTTTGTGTAATGCTTTATGTTGAAAATTGAGGTGGATTTTGTTTGTGATAAACAGGATAAACTGGGATGGGAGGAAGGTTTGGTTTTGCATAAGGGGCGGGATTATGATAATTGGAGGACTTTGCGAGTGTAAAATGGTTTGATTATTTGATTTTGTATTGTGGTTGTTATCTATGTTTTTGGTTGGTATTATGTTTATATGGTTGTTTTTGTTGGTTGGTTGTGATTATGGTTATTAATAATACGATCTATAGTTGAAATCTGAGCCTAAATAAAAAGAAAAAGCAAGTGATTAGGTTTATGAGCAATCTAATTACTTATTCGTTTAAAAAGCTATATAAAATAAAGTTTATTATTAATTTGCTGGACAGAGCGGTGAACATTATTATGCATGAGACAAAGATAACGATCCTGATCAGTTTAGAAATCTGTGTACGCTGTAAGGTTTTTACTTCTTAAACTTTTAAAATACACGTTTAGAATTGAAAGAAATCCTCTTCCTGGTATAGCACACCAGCACGTCTTTTTTCTCCAATCAGAGGGGTGTCAGATGGTGTCAGCCAATCACCATTCTGCGTTGGGTAGCAACGGGTGACTGTTCTCAGGCGGAAGATGTAAGCAGCTTAATGTTCGTGTTAAATATTTTTTTTAAATTCAATTAAACGGGCACAGTTAAGACATTAAATATACATATACATACTGTATACAGTACAGTTTGCATACGGTAATATGTTTATGTTACGCGATTAAAAAATAAATAAATAAAAATGAAAAGTCCAGCACCAGCTGGATTCGAACACACAACCTGCTAGCTGGTAGTCTATACCTAGACCAGTAGGCTACAATACAGCTCGAATCACAGGCAGGCGAAACAGCCCTACATAGCTCTGCCGCAGTACACGGATATAATCATACTGTTATTAAATTCTTTAGATACGCGATTCCATATTATATTCCCTTTTAATCAAATTCTAAAAGTATGCTTGTTGACTCCGGTATCACGTTAGTTAAAGACTTCGAAGCTTACAATGTTTAGGGAGAAATGGAATACTGGTGCGTATTTTTTTCTTTAAAGTACCAAGACCAGCCATATACTGTATGTTTACGTTCCAAAATTAATATCGTTTATGGCCTTCACACGCGTTACAGTATGCTCCTATTCTTTTTATGCTCAGCTACTAAGATTTCCCTTCAGTGGTAAAATTCAATATCTACAACGGGCACAGTAAAGACGTTTACAGTACAGTAAGTCTTTCTACGACAGACCAACGGACCACGAGTGCCCCTGTCGGTCAACCAATCACGCACCGCGGTATCGCGTGTCATCTTACCTGCGGTATCTGTACTGCGGTGTCTGTACCGCGCACTTTGAATGGCTGCATCTGTATACAGTACATCAACCTAGGATAAACCTCTCCTCCAATCAGTGCTAAACCAAGTGTACACAGCTGCAGAGCTTCTTATATGTTAAAATATGAATGGCTTGATAGGAAGGCATGTTGTTGATTCCTGCATTTCATCCTCTTCCAAGTAATGAATTTATAGCAAAGTAATGTCCAACATTATAAAACAGTACAAATTATAGAATGTACAAAGTTTATTTCTGAATATCACATATATATATTAACCTTTTCTTATAACCATTGTTTTATTTGTGATTGTTGTTAAACCGTATATATTGAAAGAGTTAAGTATAAGGAAGTACTGTAACTGCTGGGATTCTTACGGACTCTGGAACGGGACTGAAAGCATTGTTGACCACTCAACAAATCCATATGGGCACTGCGGAGATACAAAACAAAAACTCTCCTCAGGAGAAAATAAACATCTGGGAATCCTAACCAAAATGGATGCCTCTCCTCCAGGCAGCAAGGGATTTTATTGACTATGGCTTCTGACTCCTGCTGAAATACTGTAACTGAGGAGATGCTGGACTGGCCCAGAGCAGAAGTGGCTTGGAATTAACCTGTACAAATATTAAATAAAGCAAGAACAGAAATTGAGGCAAGAAGGTGGCATCAGTAGCAGCGCAGAATGAGAGGAGTGAACCCGGGGCCAAATTGGATGCTGGGAATAGAGACTTAAGTCATAGGATAACTACTGAGTAGCTGGAGGTAGGACACCAGACAGACCTAGGGGTCAAGGAGATGGCAGTAGTAGCAGCAAGTGAAAGGAAAAATGAACCTGGGGCCAGGTTGGATGTCGGGGATAGAGACACAAATGAGACAGGAGCACAAGAATCAATTCAATTCAGTTTATTTATATATAGTGCCTTTCACAACAGTGTTGGCCCAAGGAGCTTAACAAAGCAAGTGACCATACATGTTTTGAATACAGAACAGAAAAGACCAGAAGACAACGGAGGAGAAGAACCAAAAAACTCCTTAGTAAGGAGAAAAAAACCTCTAGGGGTCCAAGGTCAACTGGCTGTCCAACCCCTTTGGGCATGCTAACATTATACAATTAAAAAAAGGAAAACATGAATACAGGTATTAATCCATCCATCATGTCTTCTGTATGTCAGTACACATGCAGCCATTCAAAATGAGCTGTAAAAACCTGCGGTACAGTAATCTACCCGCAGGGAATCGGAGGGCACCGCGGTAAGTGATTGGCTGGCCAAAATGACCGACAGGGGCACTCGTGGTGCATTGGTTGGTAGTGAAAAGATTTAATCATTTAATGTCTTTACTGTGCACATTTTAATCCGCTTAGTTTTGAATATTTATATGGAATTTTACCACTAAAGGGAAATTTTAGTAGCTGAGCATAAAAAGAAGAGGAGCATAACGCATCTGAAGGTCATAAACGATATTAATTTAGGAACATAAACATTACTGTATGTACATAAACTGTACTGTGTATGGCTGGTCTTGATAGTTTAAAGAAAAAATACACACCAGTCTTCCATTTCTCCCTAAACATTTTAAGCATGAAAGTTTTATGAAACGGTACCAAATATGTGATTGCTGTATAGAATGAATTTTAATTTTTAAAAATTATTTAACACGAAAATTAAGCTGTTTACATCTTCCGCCTGAGAACAGTCACCCGTTGCTACCCAACGCAGAAACACAGCCACTAACTAGCAAAGAGAGGACATTAGCTAGCCAATATGATAAAGAAATAAATTCATCGATTGTACAAGCACTTGGAAACTGTCCAATCCCTAGTTCATCAGGCATTTTACCGGTCTGGCGCCGGTCTGTGTCTTTTAGGACATAATGCCAGCGAACTCTTGTTTTTATGTCCACTATAACTACTATGGGCAAACGTTCCGAGGTCAAATTCTTCCAGCACGGGGGTACCTTTAAAGCGGAGACGACGGCACCGAAATTTTTTGGCGCGCCTTCTCTTTAAAGCCCTGGCCAAATATGAAGACAGTACGTACAGTTATAATTCAAACGGAATTAAAAACTACACATCCCAGTTACCATGGTGGTGCTTGTGATCATTGCGTTTAACCAACAAAACAGGGCGAAAAATCAGTCACATGACTTTGGGGCAGCGTTTCGAAAGCTTATCAGCCTATCAGCAACAAAGCGAAATTTACATGATAGGCTACCTCAAACTGTCAGTTACACGACTGTGTATGTCGCTTAAGCCACTCCTATTTGGCATTTTAGTTATGGAGGCGAGAAGACGCCCCCCCCTCCCCCCCTCTCTGGGTGTCTGATTTGCCGCCATCTTTAACTGTTCGGTGTCCGAATCGGAGTAGCTACGCGTACGAAATAAAGTTAATCCCAACTACAAAACATATATTTTTGTGGTAAGAGGGCACAAAACATCAGTATTTACTGCTATTAATTACTGTACGATTTATAGTTGAAATCTGAGCCTAGATATAAAGTTAAAATCTCGACAAAGCAATGTAGGAAATACAGAGAAAATAAATCCTTTCTGACATCTAAAATCAGTTTCGATCAAGGTCTCTAAAACGAACAAGAAAAAGAGGATTTTCGGAGGGCAATTACGCTGTTTATATGGAATAACTGATTTATGAGCAATCTAATTTCTTGTTCGTTTAAAACAGTGAAATGTCAGCTGCAAAAGATCGCACCAGAAACAGCACTCTCTCTGCCTGTCATAGACGTTCAGGAAAGGCTGAATGAAGTCATGTCAAGTACAATAATTCGGTGATCAATAATAACAGTTGTAGGACAGTATATAAGGAGGATAAGGATTTTGAAGTTGACTCGAAATCTGATAGGTAACCAGTGCAAGGACTTGAAAACAGATGTAATGCATCCCTGATAGGATTCTTGCTGTCATATTCTGAACATATTGAAGATTGCTCAGTGTGGATTTAATTTCCCTAGTGAACAGGATGTGCATTTATTAATTCTAGAAAAAAAAGCCTTTCTTGATTTCTCTAGTTCTTAGTTTCTCTAGTTCCCTTTAAAATAAACTATTATTCCACAATGCAGAGTATTACATGGCCAGTATTTACACATGATATTTGTGATTTAAAGAAATTACCACAAGCAGCTTTTGGAGATTTAAGTGTTGGCTGAGTTATTGCAGGATAAAAGACTAGAGATGTTGGTAAGAAGAAGATAATTTGGGGAAAGCTGAGGAATACACTTATAACAAGAACACTTCCTAATGGGGTTGGGCATACTTTTGATGAAGATGATGAAGTTAACAGACTACAGATGCAGCCATTCAAAGTGTGCGGTACAGACACGTACCGCAGGTAAGATGACACGGGGTACCGCGGTGCGTGATTGGTTGACCGACAGGGGCACTCGTGATCCGTTGGTCTGTCGTAGAAAGACTTACTGTAAACGTCTTTACTGTGCCCGTTGTAGATATTGAATTTTACCACTGAAGGGAAATCTTAGTAGCGGAGCATAAAAAGAATAGGAGCATACTGTAACGCGTGTGAAGGCCATAAACGATATTAATTTTGGAACGTAAACATACAGTATATAGCTGGTCTCGGTACTTTAAAGAAAAAAATATACACCAGTATTCCATTTCTCCCTAAACATTGTAAGCTTCGAAGTCTTTAACTAACGTGATACCGGAGTCAACAAGCATGCTTTTAGAATTTGATTAAAAGGGAATATAATATGGAATCGCGTATCTCAAGAATTTAATAACGGTATGATTATATCCGTGTACTGCGGCAGGGCTGTGTAGGGCTGTTTCGCCTGCCTGTTCATGCGAGCTGTCTTGTAGCCTACTGGTATAGGTGCGTGACTACCAACTGGCAGGTTGTGTGTTCAAATCCAGCTGGTGCTGGACTTTTCATTTTTATTTATTTATTTTTTAATCGCGTAACATAAACATATTACCGTATGCAAACTGTACTGTATACAGTATGTATATGTATATTTAATGTCTTAACTGTGCCCGTTTAATTGAATTTAAAAAAATTATTCAACACGAACATTAAGCTGTTTACATTTTCCGCCTGAGAACAGTCACCCGTTGCTACCCAACACAGAATGGTGATTGGCTGACACTATCTGACACCCCTCTGAAAAAGACGTGCTGGTTTGCTATACATACTGTACCAGGAAGAGGATTTCTTTCTATTCAAAATGTGTATTTTAAAAGTTTAAGAAGTAAAAACCTTACAGCGTACACAGATTTCTAAACTGATCAGGATCGTTATCTTTGTCTTATGCATAATAATGTTCACCGCTCTGTCCAGCAAATTAATAATAAACTTTATTTTATATAGCGTTTTAAACGAATAAGTAATTAGATTGCTCATAAACCTAATCACTTGCTTTTTCTTTTTATTTAGGCTCAGATTTCAACTATAGATCGTATTATTAATAACCATAATAACAACCAACCAACAAAAACAACCATATAAACATAATACCAACCAAAAACATAGATAACAACCACAATACAAAATCAAATAATCAAACCATTTTACTCTCGCAAAGTCCTCCAATTATCATAATCCCGCCCCTTATGCAAAACCAAACCTTCCTCCCATCCCAGTTTATCCTGTTTATCATAAACAAAATCCACCTCAATTTTCAACATAAAGCATTACACAAAATCAATACCTCAACACTCCATACTCAACAATGATAATTCACAAACAGCCAGAACATGTAACTACACATTCCCAAACAGACCTAATTTCCATAGCCCCGCCCCTTATGCAAAAACAACATCCCTCCCCTGTTCTCTCTCTCCCCTGGTGGTTGTAATTGTTTTTATTTTCAAATAAATTTTAGCAAAGTCATGTCTTTTAAAAATCTTAAGATTTTTATATTTATGTCTTTATTTAGTGGTTTCATTAGTGACAAAGGCTAAACTTTCTTGGAAAAATGTCTTTTATGTAAACCATGTTTGCTATTAATTCATTCAGGGCTAAAATATGTTCATTGTCTTCTAATGAAAGAAGGGCTCCTTTCGCCGTAGTCGGGAGCCTAGCCTTTAACTAGTAAGTACTGTACTTACTGGGTTTTTGAGGGGGGGGAGGTGTCTTTCGCTGGAAATCTCGCCTCCTACTTTGAAAATACCCGTGAAACCGGATCAATTCGTCACAGCCAGCACTCCTGCAGAGAGGGGGGTTGTACTTGCAGTGTATACAGTACACGCGTTATGCTCTTCGTTAATGTCTAAGCCGGAACATATCATTATATCTCATTTTGTATTTCTTAAAAAAAAATAGTTTTCCCAGCCTAACAGTATTGTTTTTAACCTGTAAAGCGCTTTGAGGAGCCACCTTTAAAGGCGTCATATACAATAAAGTTCATTATTATTACTATTGTAAATTTGCTGGACAGAGAGGTGAACATTATTACACAGAAGACAAAGATAGCGATTTACGTTGCATTGTGTATCGTGCTGCTTTAATACAGTTTTAAATAATTGAAAGTCTAAACAGTATCAGCTTTATTTATGGGTTTTAAATAAAGGTGATTTAAACGCGATTTAAATCAATATAAATGTTTATATTGTAACGCATAGGTGACTATTAATTGTTATTAAAATTACTTAAATTCGATCATGTTATGATATTTAGAAATATACATTTGTTTGGTGCGAGTGAAGTTTTATTTAATCTCTGAGCCATACTGATTCTTCTGGAAGCCAGTTTCCGCCATGGAGTAAAAAAAAAAACACACTATGGTATTCTCTCCAATGCAGTGCAGTTAAAAACATACCTCTGATGCTGCTCCTAAATGAATATTGTTTATGACCATCAGAAGCTTTATGCTCCTTTTCTTTTTTCCAGTGGATTGAACAGGGAGAGGCATTTCATGATGTACTTTTCACTGGTGAAACAACGGTGGCTCTGGAACAGTTTTCAACCATGTCGTTTTATAAAAAGGGGAGATATGTACACGTTACTGAAGCTAAAAGTTTAGCCTTTGTCACTAATGTAACCACTAAATAAAGACATATAGAAATCCCTACGTTACAGACTGTATATAGCTGGTATTGGTAGTTTAAAGAAAAAATACACACCAGTATTCCACTTTCTCCCTAAACATTTTAAGCATCAGAGTCTTACATGTGGTTATTTATTGCATAATTTAATTTTGAAAGCCACTGAGACATCAGGTACTACTGTTGTATTTATGAAAAAGAAACAAAACAAAAAACATACTAACAACTGTGCCGTCCTACTCCTTAGTTAATATATTTTATTATTCATAAACAGTTAACATTGTTAGCAAAATATTTTGAATTATATTTAACCCTATTTTTTCTTTAGTTTTGTATTTAACTTATTATATGATAGTCAGACTTAATGTATATTTGAACAATGAAAATATATTTTTACAAGATTTTACATTAAGCACTTAAAATTAATATGGTTAATAATAGTAAACTGTAACATGCTGTAACAAGATCGGTTAAACTGCGAAGAAAATGCTTTCAGAGAAAATGTTTCAGGTGTGAAGAACATAGATCTCCAATGCAATTTCAACCAAACCTGTTCCCACACACCCTGCCCCCACTACCATTAGAATACACACAAACATTTTAGCGTTTCATTCTGAGCAGAAGACCCTCATACCTGAAGAGTGCTGGCTGTGACGAATTAAACCGGTTTTACAGGTTTCAATCACAGACCATGTGACATGGGACTCAGTAAACTAACAGCGCCACTGAATTTGATAATACCTCACCAAAATCCGCAATATGGAAACAGAACCTGTGTGATTGTTGATAGATGATGTATTCGTAACATTTTTTCAAGGCGAACTACAACATTTAAAAAATGACTTGTATGTACTTGATATCTCTAATCAATCCACGGGTCCCAGCACAAAACGAAAGTAAAACGCATACCGTTTCGCGCTTCTTATTAGTTGCTCAAAAGAAATTTGACCGTATGAAATGCATAATATAAACCTAGAAACATATACGTGAGCAGTACTTAAGCACTGTAGTATCGGTGTTAAGACATACCTCTCAAATACTGTAAATCAAGTTAAAAATATCTCAAGACCGATTCTGGTCGTAATGAAACCATGTTTCGTGTATGTTTTCTTTTTCATCTTGAAATAACTCATTTCTAAACCCGTTGTTTATTTATTTATCCCGTATTAATAAATAATAAATTTATTTTATTATAAATATAATAAATATAATAAATTTAATATAACGTTTATGTTTATTTATTTATCCCCCGCCAGGGGAGAGAGAGAACAGGGGAGGGATGTTGGTTTTGCATAAGGGGCGGGATTATGATAAGTGGAGGACTTTGCGAGAGTAAAATGGTTTGATTATTTGATTTTGTATTGTGGTTGTTATCTATGTTTTTGGTTGGTATTATGTTTATATGGTTGTTTTTGTTGGTTGGTTGTTATTATGGTTATTAATAATACGATCTATAGTTGAAATCTGAGCCTAAATAAAAAGAAAAAGCAAGTGATTAGGTTTATGAGCAATCTAATTACTTATTCGTTTAAAACGCTATATAAAATAAAGTTTATTATTAATTTGCTGGACAGAGCGGTGAACATTATTATGCATAAGACAAAGATAACGATCCTGATCAGTTTAGAAATCTGTGTACGCTGTAAGGTTTTTACTTCTTTAACTTTTAAAATACACGTTTTGAATAGAAAGAAATCCTCTTCCTGGTATAGCAAACCAGCACGTCTTTTTTCTCCAATCAGAGGGGTGTCAGATGGTGTCAGCCAATCACCATTCTGCGTTGGGTAGCAACGGGTGACTGTTCTGAGGCGGAAGATGTAAACAGCTTAATGTTCGTGTTTTAAATAATTTTTTTAAATTCAATTAAACGGGCACAGTTAAGACATTAAATATACATATACATACTGTATACAGTACAGTTTGCATACGGTAATATGTTTATGTTACGCGATTAAAAAATAAATAAATAAAACTGAAAAGTCCAGCACCAGCTGGATTTGAACACACAACCTGCCAATTGGTAGTCACGCACCTAGACCAGTAGGCTACAAGACAGCTCGCATAAACAGGCAGGCGAAACAGCCCTACACAGCCCTGCCCCAGTACACGGATATAATCATACCGTTATTAAATTCTTGAGATACGCGATTCCATATTATATTCCCTTTTAATCAAATTCTAAAAGTATGCTTGTTGACTCCGGTATCACGTTAAAGACTTCGAAGCTTACAATGTTTAGGGAGAAATGGAATACCGGTGTGTATTTTTCCTTGTGATATTTTAAGCTCTAGTTGAATGATAGGTGTCGCATTTTAAATCATTTTCGTAGTTAGAAATTATGAAACGCCCTGTTAAAAGCAAGGAAGTTTTTATGCCCGTTGAAGTAAAACAAAATGCCTGACAAAGTATGGCTTGGACAGATTCCAAGTGCTTGTACAAATGTGCTAAAGAAATTATACTTTGAGTTTACAGCTTGTCCAAAGTCATCCATTATTAATACTATTAGTAATATCTTCAGTAAAGGCTTTGATGCATAAATATTTCTGATAAAGGTAGGTTGTGTACCCTTGTCCAACTGAGCAATCTTGCTTTCATAAAATATACCAACATTTTAATGACTGATGATTAACATGCTGTAATACACAGTTCAAAATTAAAGGCTCAAATGCTGTACATGAGAGGTTAAGCTCCCCCTGGCGGTTTTACAAGGCGACGCCGGATAGTTAGTCACTAGACACACGTGAACTGTGTGATACCGCGTGATACCGCGACACGCCCACCGGGGTATGCCGCGAAATACCTCACCCATTTTGAATGGCTGCATCTGTATATGTTTACATAGATACTGAAATAAGGATTGTATTTTAGATTATGTGTAGTTGCTGGCATTGAACTGTGTGTTGGATGCACATGAATTGAAGGAATGGGCAAACATAGCTGATGCGGATCCACAGAGCCAGCATATTAAGATGTTTATAATTAGAGGCAATTTGTTTAAATAACTAGGTATGGATACTGATGTGCAAGAGAGGTGGAAAGGCTGTTTCCTTAAGCCAGCACTTATTCTCAGTGAGATCCTGCCATTTCATAGTGGGTTTCTAACACTGTGTATAGTTCCATCCACACAGTGCCTTTACTTCCATTTCTAATCTCTTTACCCAGTACAGAGGATTTGGAGCCTATCCCAGTAAGCAAAGGACACAAGGCAGAATACACCCTGGACATAACGCCAGTCCATCACAGGACAGACAGACACAAACACACACACACCAGGGCCAGTTTTCCCATAAACCAATTAACTTACCAGTATGTTTTGGAGTGCGAGAGGGAGTCATATCACACATATGGAGAAAAACCATGTAACCCAGAGAGAACATGTAAACCCCACACACACAGGATGGCAGGAATTGAACCTAGGACCCCAGTGCTGCAAGATAGCAATGCTAACCACTTCGCCACCATTATAAACGGATGGATATCTTAGTTATCTTTCTAGTTCACAGGTTTGCATGCATAATTTAATTTTGAAAGCCACTGAGACATCAGGTACTACTGTTGTATTTATGAAAAAGAAACAAAACAAAAAACATACTAACAACTGTGCCATCCTACTCCTTAGTTAATACATTTTATTATTCATAAACAGTTAACATTGTTAGCAAAATATTTTGAATTATATTTAACCCTATTTTTTCTTTAGTTTTGTATTTAACTTATTATATGATAGTCAGACTTAATGTATATTTGAACAATGAAAATATATTTTTACAAGATGCGGGGGAAAGTGCAACAGCTTATTACAGTGCTAAATTTAATATTATTGATTGCTAATAGTTTATGCTAACACCTAACTTTCTTAATTAGATGTATTTAAAACAGTGAACTAAGTGTAACATACTATTCAGAAATACAATCGAAAATAGTTTTGTGGTGTTTGTATGGATGAAACGTTTCTAAAATGTATAACGTAACAAAATTAAAGACGATTAAAATCTGTAATCTTTCCACTTGTAATGTCATTAGACAGAACAACACGTTTCTGGTTTGACTAAGGATGGTATCAAAAAGAAATCTAAGTGGTGACAAAGCTGTGCTTAATGATAATTAAGGGACTTAAAAGTAAAAAGAGATGCTTCATATTGAATGATTAATTTTAAAAACTAAGTTATAAATGCAGACGCGATCGCTGCCATAAGCGCTCCAGGCAGCAGAATGTTCGTTCTGTACTGCTGAGCTCCGCGCCTCCTCCCTCTCTGTAAAATCCTGGGTTCGGTAAAATGTTTCAGGCATTGATGTGAAGGACAACAGAGCTTTCACTGGCCGATTATCATTATTATCATTATAATCATTATTATTAATAATGATATTAATTTAAGGGTCTAAATATCTAAACATATGTATCTGTATAGCAGGTAGTATCACTGTATTCCACTTTCTTTGTAAACACGGAAAAACAGATTCATAACGCAAAGCTGTATCGCTGTGTAAAAAAACCCGGTTTGTAATGAGCTGCTGAGCTTAGAATAGGAATGTTCCTGCTGGCAGAGGGGGTGGAAAGTGCCTGCGGTCATTTAATTAGTATTGCAATCCGCACTGATTCCCTTGCGAAGATATGGACTTAAGAATATTCGTGCCTGGTTAAAAAATGGCATTAAGCACTTAAAATTAACATGGTTAATAATAGTAAACTGTAACATGCTGTAACAAGATCGGCTAAACTGCGAAGAAAATGCTTTCAGAGAAAATGTTTCAGGTGTGAAGAACATAGATCTCCAATGCAATTTCAACCAAACCTGTTACCACACACCCTGCCCCCACTACCATTAGAATATACACAAAGCACTCAAATCTTTCGAGCTAATGATCAGGTGACCCGAGAGAGAGCGAGAGAAACACCAAGGGGTGCGGAACCAGGGAACTATTTACATGGAAAACGGGCGATCTCCCCAGACTGTCTGCCCGTTTCACTGTTACCTGGATACCTCTTTATTTAGAACTCACTAACACTGATTTTTAGTTTAGAAGGATTCAAGTAGGGTTTTAGATGAAAGGCAGCGACCTTAATCAAGCCCAAATCATAATTGAACCCATTCAGAGCCTACATTACATTTTAGCGTTTCATTCTGAGCAGAAGACCCTCACACCTGAAGAAGGCTTGCGTTTTCTCTCTTCTCTTTTAAGCAAGTGTACAATGTGTAATACAATTACAATGTGTAATTCCAATGCTGTAATACAATTTGAATAGTATGGGAGGGGGGGAGGTGTCTTTCGCTGGAAATCTCGCCTGCTTCTACTTTACGAGTACAACCCCCTCTCTGCCGGAGTGCTGGCTGTGACTAATTAAACCGGTTTCACAGGTATTTTCAAAGTAGGAAGTACAGTGTTAACTGCTAGCTGGTTCAAAACGCGATTCAAATCAATATAAATGTTTATTGTGTAACGTATAGGTGACTATTCATTGTTATTAAAAAGACTTAAATTCGATCATGTTGTGATATTTAGAAATATAAATTTGTTTGGTGCGAGTGAGGTTTTATTTAATCTCTGACCAAGGGAAACGTTTCATTTTTTCAAAGAAATGTTTGTTAAAAAATAAAGTCATAGTTCCATGGGATTCAATCACAGACCATGTGACATGGGAGTCAGGAAACTAACACACAGCGCCACCGGATTTAATAACGCTATAAAAACGCTATAAAATAATGTGACTAGGCACAGAACAAGTTTACAGCACAGTACAATAATAAATGCTGACCATGACTTTAGAAGCATAAATTGCCTTACACTCAATTTAAACACAAGCTGTCTTTAGCCCTCTAAGCTGGTTCATACAGAAATGTAGAGATCCAGGCTCAGAACACACAGCTTCATTAGCGAATACATATGCAGGACAACTAGAGAAGACGTTTTACAGAGGATGGATTTTTAGAAACATCCCATCAGTGACATCACTGAAGTCAACTCCTAGGTACTGTAACTGTCGTGTGGATAGTTTCACAAGAATCAGATAAAGGTTTAAGCATCGCTTGTTCTAGATAAAACTGAAAAAAAAAACAACAACCCATAATGTACTTCTCTGCGGCTCTGTTTGCCCACATCATATATTCACAACGTGAAATCTAGAAAATAATATTACGTAACCAAAATCCCCAATAAGAAAACAGAACCTGTGTAATTGTTGACAGATGATGTACTCGTAACATTTTTACAAGACGAACTACAACATTTAAAAAATGACTTGTATGTACTTGATATCTCTAATCAATCCACGGCGACATTGTTAAAAGCAGAGTCCCAGCACAAAACGAAACTAAAACGCATACCATTTCGCGCTTCTTATTAGTTGCTCAAAAGTAATTTGACCGTATGAAATGCATAATATAAACCTAGAAACATATACGTGAGCAGTATTTACGGACTGTTGTATCGGTGTTAAGACATACCTCTCAAATACTGTAAATCAAGTTAAAAATATCTCAAGACCGATTCTGGTCATAATGAAACCATGTTTTGTGTATGTTTTCTTTAAAGTACCGAGACCAGCCATATACTGTACGTTTATGTTCCAAAATTAATATCGTTTATGGCCTTCACACGCGTTGCAGTATGCTCCTATTCTTTTTATGCTCAGCTACTAACATTTCCCTTCAGTGGTAAAATTAGATATGAATATTCAATACTTAAACGGGCACAGTTAAGACATTAAATATACATGTACATTCTGTATACAGTACAGTTTGCATATGGTAATATGTTTATGTTCCTAAATCAATCTCTTTTATGAGCATGTGAAAGGCATGGTGAATCGATTCTCAAAAATGACTGTACTTTGCATGATTGGAAACAAATGCGTGATTGCGAAATCTCGCTCTCAAAGATGAGAGGTTGAGCTTTATTAGATCCACCTTGCAGAAATTCCGGATACTATTATTTTGCTTGTCGTATTATAGGAGAATTTACGGTAACTCGCAGTATGTACCGGTAGCTTGCAGTAGACTGCGTACAGCGTACCGCAAAATAATGCGGTATCGCCCGCGCATTTTTAATGGCTGCATCTGTACTACATGCAGATCTCTGTAGACCAGCAAAATCCTCCTAAACGATAGCTATATCAACGATGGATCCATGGCAGTGATGCAGCATCCAACTCAGATGGTGCCTGGCCCAGGCGCCATCCGGACATGTGGGGAGGAGAATAGGATAGCTTATTCAGAATAGATGTATCTACCTGGTGGGCCAACACAGAGACACACAATGGCATGTACAGATGCAGCCATTCAAAGTGCGCGGTACAGACACGTACCGCAGGTAATTGGCTGCGATGTTGCGTATCATGACGCAAATGACGCTGGGTACCGCGATACGTGATTGGTTGACCGACAGGGGCACTCGTGGTCCGTTGGTCTATTGTAGAAAGACTTACTGTAAACGTCTTTACTGTGCCCGTTGTAGATATTGAATTTTACCACTGAAGGGAAATCTTAGTAGCTGAGCATAAAAAGAATAGGAGCACACTGTAACGCGTGAGAAGGCCATAAATGATGTTTATTTTGGAACATAATCATACAGTCACCTTCTTCCCTTCTGACAACGGTCCCTGCTTCTGCTTCCTGCTTCTATTGTGGGTGTGTGTGCAACAGAGTAAATTTTTATAGAGAAATGGAGGCTGGACAGTATGCGTTACAATATAAACATTTATATTGATTTAAATCATGTTCTGATTCAAATCGCAAATGCGTGTTTAATTATGTGTTTTTTAATCATAATCAGGCTAATGCATTTCTACATTTTCTGTATGAACCAGCTTAGAGGTTCATACAGAAAGACAGCTTGTGTTTAAATTGAGTGTAAGGTAATTTATGCTTCTAAATATCACAACATTATCGAATTTAAGTCTTTTTAATAACAATGAATAGTCACCTATGCGTTACAAAATATACATTTATATTGATTTGAATCGCGTTTAGATTTAAATCGTAAACGCGTGTTTAAATATATGTGTTTAAAGGCGATATACTGTATAAAAGCGCTGATTCCTATGGAGTGTGTTCCGCCGGGGATTCAAAAAATGTATTTTAAATAAGCTGATAAAGCTTAGACTAACTGTATTCTGGGTACAAGCAGTGTTGGGTATGTATATTGTAATGCTTACGGCCGACAGGCACTGTGTAAGAGCCGGCGTACCACCACTTAAGATTGCGTTTGATACCATCCTTACACAAAGCAGGAGGGAAATCTTAGTGCCTGAGCATAAAAAGAATAGGAGCATACTGCAACCCGTGTGAAGTCCATAAACGATATTGTCTTCCAATCGAGTCGAGTTGACATTGGAAGCTTGCCACTCCCGGACTGTTAAACCAATGCATTAGCATGTTAAAGCGATTCTACTGAGGGAGGAGCCCAGCTACCACTTAACACTGTACTTCCTACTTTGAAAATACCTGTGAAACCGGTTTAATTCCAGCGAAAGACACCTCCCCCCCCCTCAAAAACCCAGTAAGCAGTAATGCTTTAAGTTGAAAATCGTGGTAGATTTTGAGGATGATAAAGAGGATAAACTGGGATGGGAGGAGGGTTTGGTTTTGCATAAGGGGCGGGATTATGATAATTGGAGGAATTTGCGAGAGTATAATGGTTTGATATATTTGATTTTGTATTGTGGTCGTTATCTATGTTTTTGGTTGGTATTATGTTTATATGGTTGTTTTTGTTGGTTGGTTGTTATTATGGTTATTAATAATAGGATCTATAGTTGAAATCTGAGCCTAAATAAAAAGAAAAAGCAAGTGATTAGGTTTATGAGCAATTTAATTACTTATGTAGAACTTATGCAGTTCTTTTGCAACATGAATATAATTATATCGTTATTAATTTCTTGAGATACGCGATTCCATATTATATTCCCTTTTAATCAAATTCTAAAAGTATGCTTGTTGACTCCAGTATTACGTTAGTTAAAGACTTCGATGCTTAAAATGTTTAGGGAGAAATGGAATACTGGTGTGTATGTTTTCTTTAAAGTACCGAGACCAGCCATATACTGTATGTTTAAGTTCCAAAATTAATATCGTTTATGGACTTCACACGCGTTGCACTTTGCTCCTATTATTTTTATGCTCAGGCACTAAGATTTCCCTCCTGCTTTGTGTAAGGATGGTATCAAAAGCAATCTTAAGTGGTGAGAAAGGTGTGCTCAATGTATTTAAGGGACTTAAAAGTAAAAGGAGATGCTTCATATTGCTTGACTAATTTTAAAAACTAAGTTATAAATACAGACGCTCCCTCAGTGCGCTGCTCTGGTACGCCGGCTCTTACACAGTGCCTGTCGGCCGTAAGTGTTACAATATACATACCCAACACTGCTTGTACCCATCTGTCATGCAAATAAAACACCTTGAATTGAATTGAATTGAGGGGAGAGGGGGGGAATACTAAAGCCAATACTGGCTCAATACCCTCAATGGGCTTTGACGTGCTAATGCGTTGGTTTAACAGTCCGGGTGTGGCAAGCTTCCAATGTCAACTCGACTCGATTGGAAGACAATGAACGTATTTTAGCCCTAAATGAATTAATAGCAAACATGGTTTACATAAAATACATTTTTCCAAGAAAGTTTATAATAATACGATCTATAGTTGAAATCTGAGCCTAAATATAAAGGAAAAGCATTTTCAGAGAGCAATCACGCTGTGTTTATGTAGAAAAAGCGATTAGGTTTATGAGCAATCTAATTACCTATTCGCTTAAAACGCTATATAAAATAAAGTTTATTTAGAGATGAATGATCAGTGTCGCAGTTTAAATAATTTTTGTAGGAGGGCTTGGACAGATTCCAAGTGCATTTTTGCAATTTACGTTGCATTGTCCAATGTTCTGTTGTAATACAGGCTAGAATACAGTTAGTCTAAGCTTTATCAGCTTATTTAAAATAAATTTTTGAATCCCCGGCGGAACACACTCCATAGGAATCAGCGCTTTTATACAGTATATCGCCTTTAAACACATATATTTAAACATGCGTTTACGATTTAAATCAAAACACGATTCAAATCAATATAAATGTATATTTTGTAACGCATAGGTGACTATTCATTGTTATTAAAAAGACTTAAATTCGATCATGTTGTGATATTTAGAAATATTAATTTGTTTGGTGCGAGTGAGGTTTTATTTAATCTCTGACCAAGGGAAACGTTTCATTTTTTCAAAGAAATGTTTGTTAAAAAATAAAGTCATTGTTCCATGGGATTCAATCACAGACCATGTGACATGGTAGTCAGGAAACTAACACACAGCGCCACCGGATTTAATAACGCAATAAAAACGCTATAAAATAATGTGACTAGGCACAGAAAAAGTTTACAGCACAGTACAATAATAAATGCTGGCCATGACTTTAGAAGCATAAATTACCTTACACTCAATTTAAACACAAGCTGTCTTTCTGTATGAACCTCTAAGCTGGTTCATACAGAAATGTAGAAATGCATTAGCCTGATTATGATTAAAAAACACATAATTACAGATGCAGCCATTCAAAATGCGCGGTAAAAACCTGCGGTACGGTAACCTACCCACAAGCCACCGCGGGGCACCGGAGCATACCGCAGGGCAAGTGATTGGCTGGCCAAAATGACCAACAGGGGCACTCGTGGTGCATTGGTTGGTAGTGCAAAGATTGAATCATTTAATGTCTTTACTGTGCACATTTTAATCCGCTTAGTTTTGAATATTTATATGGATTTTACCACTAAAGGGAAATTTTAGTAGCTGAGCATAAAAAGAAGAGGAGCATAACGCATCTGAAGGTCATAAACGATATTAATTTAAAACATTACTGTATGTATGTAAACTGTACTGTGTATGGCTGGTCTTGGTAGTTTAAAGAAAAAATACACACCAGTCTTCCATTTCTCCCTAAACATTTTAAGCATGAAAGTTTTATGAAACGGTACCCAAATATGCGATTGCTGTATAGAATGAATTTTAATTAAAAAAAAATATTTAACACGAACATTAAGCTGTTTACATCTTCCGCCTGAGAACAGTCACCCGTTGCTACCCAACGCAGAATGGTGATTGGCTGACACCATCTGACACCCCTCTGATTGGAGAAAAAAGACGTGCTGGTTTGCTATACCAGGAAGAGGATTTCTTTCAATTCTAAACGTGTATTTTAAAAGTTTAAGAAGTAAAAACCTTACAGCGTACACAGATTCCTAAACTGATCAGGATCGTTATCTTTGTCTTATGCATAATAATGTTCACCGCTCTGTCCAGCAAATTAATAATAAACTTTATTTTATATAGCTTTTTAAACGAATAAATAATTAGATTGCTCATAAACCTAATCACTTGCTTTTTCTTTTTATTTAGGCTCAGATTTCAACTATAGATCGTATTATTAATAACCATAATAACAACCAACCAACAAAAACAACCATATAAACATAATACCAACCAAAAACATAGATAACAACCACAATACAAAATCAAATAATCAAACCATTTTACACTCGCAAGTCCTCCAATTATCATAATCCCGCCCCTTATGCAAAACCAAACCTTCCTCCCATCCCAGTTTATCCTGTTTATCATAAACAAAATCCACCTCAATTTTCAACATAAAGCATTACACAAAATCAATACCTCAACACTCCATACTCAACAACGATAATTCACAAACAGCCAGAACATGTAACTACACATTCCCAAACATACCTACTTTCCATAGCCCCGCCCCTTATGCAAAACCAACATCCCTCCCCTGTTCTCTCTCTCCCCTGGCGGTTGTAATTGTTTTTATTTTCAAATAAATTTTAGCAAAGTCATGTATTTTAAAAATCTTAAGATTTTTCTATATATGTCTTTATTTAGTGGTTTCATTAGTGACAAAGGCTAAACTTTCTTGGAAAAATGTCTTTTATGTAAACTATGTTTGCTATTAATTCATTCAGGGCTAAAATATGTTCATTGTCTTCTAATGAAAGAAGGGTTCCTTTCGCCGTAGTCGGGAGCCTAGCCTTTAAATAGTAAGTACTGTATTTACTGGGTTTTTGAGGGGGGGGGGGGTGTCTTTCGCTGGAAATCTCGCCTCCTACTTTGAAAATACCCGTGAAACCGGTTCAATTCGTCACAGCCAGCACTCCTGCAGAGAGTTGGGTTGTACTTGCAGTGTATACAGTACACGCGTTATGCTCTTCGTTAATGTCTGTGAAGTTTTATTTAATCTCTGAGCCATACTGATTCTTCTGGAAGCCAATTTCCGCCAGGGAGTAAAAAAAAAAACACACTATGGTATTCTCTCCAATGCAGTGCAGTTAAAAACATACCTCTGATGCTGCTCCTAAATGAATATCGTTTATGACCATCAGAAGCTTTATGCTCCTTTTCTTTTTCCAGTGGATTGAACAGGGAGAGGCATTTCATGATGTACTTTTCACTGATGAAACAACAGTGGCTCTGGAACAGTTTTCAACCAAGTCGTTTTATAAAAAGGGGAGATATGTACACGTTACTGAAGCTAAAAGTTTAGCCTTTGTCGCGAATGTAAACACTAAATAAAGACATATAGAAATCCCTACGTTACAGACTGTATATGGCTGGTATTGGTAGTTTAAAGAAAAAATACACACCAGTATTCCACTTTCTCCCTAAACATTTTTAGGATCAGAGTCTTACATGTGGTTATTTCGAAAACGTTTGTACGTGCTCCTTCTTACCATGTTACTGTTTACCGTTACTGACCATATTAAGTTTAAGTACGCTGGGCAAACGTTCCGAGGTCAAATTCTTCCAGCACGGGGGTACCTTTAAAGCGGAGACGACGGCACCGAAATTTTTTGGCGCGCCTTCTCTTTAAAGCCCTGGCCAAATATGAAGACAGTACGTACAGTTATAATTCAAACTGAATTAAAAACTACACATCCCAGTTACCATGGTGGTGCTTGTGATCATTGCGTTTAACCAACGAAACAGGGCGAAAAATCAGTCACATGACTTTGGGGCAGAGTTTCGAAAGCTTAACCTATCAGCAACAAAGCGAAATTTACACGATAGGCTACCTCAAACTGTCAGTTACACGACTGTGTATGTCGCTTAAGCCACTCCTATTTGGCATTTTAGTTATGGAGGCGAGAAGACGCCCCCCCCCCCCCCCCTCTGGGTGCCTGATTTGCCGCCATCTTTAACCGCTTCGTGTCCAAATCGCAGTAGCTACGCGTACGAAATAAAGTTCATCCCAGCTACAAAACATATATATTTTTGTGGTAAGAGGGAGCAAAACATCAGTATTTACTGCTATTAATTAGTGTATGATTTTTAGTTGAAATCTGAGCCTAAAAATAAAGTTAAAATCTCGACAAAGCAATGTAGGAAATACAGAGAAAATAAATCCTTTCTGACATCTAAAATCAGTTTCGATCAAGGTCTCTAAAACGAACAAGAAAAAGAGGATTTTCGGAGGGCAATTACGCTGTATTTATATAGAGCTCTGGGGTGCAGCTGGAGAAGACCCTGTCACCCACAGAATGTAGATGTTCTTGAGGACAGCTAGAAGACCAGAGTCAGACAGACAAAGGTGGGGGAGTAGACAGATAATAAGCCATATACTGTAGGTACAGAATGAGGATGAGGAATTTGAAGTTGACTCGAAACCTGATAGGCAACCAGTGCAAGGACTTGAAAACAGGTGTAATGCATCCCTGATAGGATTCTCGCTGTCATATTCTGAACATATTGAAGATTGCTCAGTGTGGATTTAATTTCCCCAGTGAACAGGATGTGCATTTATTAATTCTAGGAAAAAAAAGCCTTTCTTAATTTCTCTAGTTCTTAGTTTCTCTAGTTCCCTTTAAAATAAACTATTATCCCACAATGCAGAGTATTAAATGGCCAGTATTTACACATGATATTTGTGATTTAAAGAAATTAACACAAGCAGCTTTTGGGGATTTAAGTGTTGGCTGAGTTATTGCAGGATAAAAGACTAGAGATGTTGGTAAGAAGAAGATAATTTTGGGAAAGCTAAGGAATACACTGATAACAAGAACACTTCCTAATGGGGTTAGGCATACTTTTGATGAAGATGATGAAGTTAACAGACTATATGTTTACATAGATACTGAAATGAGGATTGTATTTTAGATTTTGTGCAGTTACTAGTATTGAACTTTGTGTTGGATGCACATGAATTGAAGGAATGGGCAAACATAGCTGATGCGGATCCACAGAGCCAGCATATTAAGATGTTTATAATTAGAGGTAATTTGTTTAAATAACTAGGTATGGATACTGATGTGCAAGAGAGGTGGAAAGGCCAGCACTATAAAATATTTTATTCTCAGTGAGATGCTGCCATTTCATAGTGGGTTTCTAACACTGTGTATAGTCCATCTATTTCTAATCTCTTTATCCAGTACTGAGGATTTGGAGCCTATCCCAGTAAGCAACGGACACAAGGCAGAATACACCCTGGACATAGCGCCAGTCCATCACAGGACAGACAGACACAAACACACACACCAGGGCCAGTTTTCCCATAAACCAATTAACTTACCAGTATGTTTTGGAGTGCGAGAGGGAGTCATATCACACATACGGAGAAAAACCATGTAACCCAGAGAGAACATGCAAACCCCACACACACAGGATGGCAGGAATTGAATCTAGGACCCCAGTGCTCCAAGATAGCAATGCTAACCACTTTGCCACCATTATAAATGGATGGATATCTTAGTTATCTTTCTAGTTCACAGGTTTGCATGCATAATTTAATTTTGAAAGGCGCTGAGACATCAGGTACTACTGTTGTATTTATGAAAAAGAAACAAAACAAAAAACATGCTAACAACTGTGCCATCCTACTCCTTAGTTAATACATTTTATTATTCATAAACAGTTAACATTGTTAGCAAAATATTTTGAATTATATTTAACCCTATTTTTTCTTTAGTTTTGTATTTAACTTATTATATGATAGTCAGACTTAATGTATATTTGAACAATGAAAATATATTTTTACAAGATTTTACATTAAGCACTTAAAATTAATATGGTTAATAATAGTAAACTGTAACATGCTGTAACAAGATCGGTTAAACTGCTAAGAAAATCCTTTCAGAGAAAATGTTTCAGGTGTGAAGAACAAACCTGTTCCCACACACCCTGCCCCCACTACCATTAGAATATACACAAACATTTTAGCGTTTCATTCTGAGCAGAAGACCCTCGCACCTGAAGAGTGCTGGCTGTGACGAATTAAACCGGTTTTACAGGTTTCAATCACAGATTGGGAATCAGTAAAGTAACACACAGCGCCACTGGATTTGATAATACTGTACCTAACCAAAATCCGCAATATGGAAACAGAACCTGTGTAATTGTTGATAGATGATGTACTCGTAACATTTTTTCAAGACGAACTACAACATTTAAAAAATGACTTGTATGTACTTGATATCTCTAATCAATCCACGGGTTCCAGCACAAAACGAAACTAAAACGCATACCGTTTCGCGCTTCTTATTAGTTGCTCAAAAGTAATTTGACCGTATGAAATGCATAATATAAACCTAGAAACATATACGTGAGCAGTACTTAAGCACTGTAGTATCGGTGTTAAGACATACCTCTCAAATACTGTAAATCAAGTTAAAAATATCTCAAGACCGATTCTGGTCGTAATGAAACCATGTTTCGTGTATGTTTTCTTTTTCATCTTGAAATAACTCATTTCTAAATACCTTTTTCACTGTTAACATCTTGTAGCAACTTTGCGACAAAATATACACTCTGACAGTTCATCCTGCTACCAACATTAAATAAAACAAATCTTAAGATTTCTATATTTATGTCTTTATTTAGTGGTTTCATTCGAAGCTTACAATGTTTAGGGAGAAATGGAATACTGGTGTGTATTTTTTTCTTTAAAGTACCGAGACCAGCCATATACTGTATGTTTATGTTAAGATTTCCCTTCAGTGGTAAAATTAGATATGAATATTCAATACTTAAACGGGCACAGTTAAGACATTAAATATACATATACATATTGTATACAGTACAGTTTGCATACGGTAATATGTTTATGTTACGCGATTAAAAAATAAATAAATAAAACTGAAAGGTCCAGCACCAGCTGGATTCGAACACACAACCTGCCAGTTGGTAGTCACGCAACTAGACCAGTAGGCTACAAGACAGCTCGCATAAGAAGGCAGGCGAAACAGCCCTCCCGCAGTACACGGATATAATCATACCGTTATTAAATTCTTGAGATACGCGATTCCATATTATATTCCCTTTAAATCAAATTCTAAAAGTATGCTTGTTGACTCCGGTATCACGTTAGTTAAAGACTTCGAAGCTTACAATGTTTAGGGAGAAATGGAATACTGGTGTGTATTTTTTTCTTTTCATGATAGGTGTCGCATTTTAAATCATTTTCGTAGTTAGAAATTATGAAACGCCCTGTTAAAAGCAAGGAAGTTTTTATGCCCGTTGAAGTAAAACGAAATGCCTGACAAAGTATGGCTTGGACAGATTCCAAGTACTTGTACAAATGTGCTAAAGAAATTATACTTTGAGTATACAGCTTGTCCAAAGTCATCCATTATTAATACAATTAGTAATATCTTCAGTAAAGGCTTTGATGCATAAATATTTCTGATAAAGTTAGGTTGTGTACTTTTGTCCAACTGAGCAATCTTGCTTTCATAAAATATACCAACATTTTAATGACTGATGATTAACATGCTGTAATACACAGTTCAAAATTAAAGGCTCAAATGCTGTACATGAGAGGTTAAGCTCCCCCTGGCGGTTTTACAAGGCGACGCCGGATAGTTAGTCACGTGACACACGTGAACCGCGTGATACCCCGGTGGGCGTGTCGCGGTATGCCGCGAAATACCTCACCCATTTTGAATGGCTGCATCTGTAAACACGCGTTTGCGATTTAAATCAGAACACGATTTAAATCAATATAAATGTTTATATTGTAACACATACTGTTCAGCGTCCATTTCTCTATAAAAATTTACTCTATTGCACACACACACACACAATAGAAGCAGGAACCGCTGTCAGAAGGGAAGAAGGTGACTATTCATTGTTATCAAAAATGACTTAGAATCGATCATGTTGCGATATTTTGAAATATAAAAGTCAATTTATTGTCCATAACATCGCTATTCTATTTTTTCGAAGAAATGTTTGTTAAAAGAAAAGTCCAGCACCAGCTGGATTCGAACACACAACCTGTGCGTTGTTAGTCACGCACGTAGACCAGTAGGGTACAAGACAACTCGCATGAACAGGGAGGCGAAACAGCCCTACACAGCCCTGTCGCAGTACACGAATATAATCATACCGTTATTAAATTCTTTAGATACGCGATTCCATATTATATTGGCAGAAAAGCTTAAAACTACCACTTTTTCACACGCTATTTCACATGCTAGTTAAATACTTCGATGCTTAAAATCATTAGGGAGAAATGGAATACCAGTGTGTATTTTTCCTTTAAAGTACCGATTCCTGGAATCTGACTGGCTGACACCCTTCTGAAGTGGTTCCATAAAATCTGGTATACGGAAAAGAAAGCGTTGATAAATACAAGTGTCTTTTAATACACTCTTTGCTGTGCTCTTGAGGATCCTTGTGATATTTTGAGCTCTAGTTGAATGATAAGTGTCGCATTTTAAATCATTTCGTAGTTAGAAATTATGAAACGCCCTGTTAAAAGCAAGGAAGTTTTTATGCCCGTTGAAGTAAAACAAAATGCCTGACAAAGTATGGCTTGGACAGATTCCAAGTGCTTGTACAAATGTGCTAAAGAAATTATACTTTGAGTATACAGCTTGTCCAAAGCCATCCATTATTAATACTATTAGTAATATCTTCAGTAAAGGCTTTGATGCATAAATATTTCTGATAAAGGTAGGTTGTGTACTTTTGTCCAACTGAGCAATCTTGCTTTCATAAAATATACCAACATTTTAATGACTGATGATTAACATGCTGTAATGCACAGTTCAAAATTAAAGGCTCAAATGCTGTACATGAGAGGTTAAGCTCCCCCTGGCAGTTTTACAAAGTGACGCCAGATAGTTTCTGGCAGAGAGTCAAATGACGCAAGATTAACCACGTGATACCGCGACACACCCACCGGGGTATGCCGCGAAATACCTCACCCATTTTGAATGGCTGCATCTGTACAGCAGCACCAGCAGCCATGGTTGTAGCAGGCTATGACACCTCCTACCCCTACCACATCCTATGTTATTCATTGTGTAAATCTTGTAAATTGCAAATTGTATAATTTATTGTATTCTACTCTGTTACCTTAATTTTATCAAGTTCTGTCCTATCTCTCCTTCGAGCTTGTAGAAAAAGCATTTCATTGTTGACAACCACCGCTGTATGCTGTATTGTTGTGCATTTGATAAATAAACTTTGATTGATTCATTGATTGAAAATGAATGCAACTAGTGTGAGTAATGTGAGTGGCGAAATAAGCAGCATTTAAAAAAAAAACCCAGAAAACGGTCCTGTGAATGCAAGGGTAGGATCGGCAGGTCAGCTGCATTGGCAGCTCAAGGTTTGCACCTGACTGGAGTGTAGGGTTGCTGATGAAGCCTAGGATACATTAAGTATATCTTTGATTGGAAAAATGAGTAATATTCTTAGATATATATCCTGAAAGGATGGCATTTGATGGCATGCTACTGTCCAGGTGATAATGGGAGGAAAGGTTTTGAATGGATGGGAGATTTGCGAACATAGCGGTGAATGTGCGTTTGCCAAGGGCTGTTTTGAAAAGATGGGTTGAGAAGAGCAGGTCTCGATGTTGACATGGAATCCTGGCAAGACCTGTAGGTGATGCTGGCAGAGATTGAAAAGGGAGTAGCTGAGACGATAAAGGATCAGATGAACTGCTTGCTTGTACACAGAGAACGAGGAAATCTGCAGTTCCTGACTAAGATCAAACTATGCATCTGAGCAGCAAACGGGAATATTGATTGTATGGTGGAGACAGCGTTGTAGTATGGTTTGTGCAAAAACACACGCGAAGGGCGGGGGGGATCCATTGCAAATGAAGGCAGTGAGGCAGCGAGGTTCATACAAAAGATACGCCATGCAAAAGACATACGTGAAGGAGAGATGGGGATCTGTTTAATTACTGACGGCGGAGTCTGATTGGACTTGGTTGTTGTTATCCCTCCCTTAGTTTTCATTATAAACTCCGTTAGGTTGAAGTTCCTGTGTTTCCAACTCAATGTGTATTCTTATAATAAAAGCACATGAACTATATTATCATCACCATTTAACATTAAATCCTATAATCATACTGTGGTGCTAGAAAGTTTGTGAACCCTTTAAAATTTCCTGAATTTCTGCATAAATTTAACCTAAAATGTGATCAGATCTTAATTTAGGTCATAAAAATAGAGAAAGAGAAAAGAGAAAAATTATGTGAACCTCTAGGATTAGAAGTTCCGTTAAGGAAATAATTAGAGTCAGGAGTGTCAATCAATGGGATTTTTTGGGTGGCCCTGCCCTATTTAAAAAACATAAACTTGAGTCACTACCAAAGTCTGGTCCTCACCACACAGGTTGTGAACACATGCCATGGACCGTGTTCTGGATTTAAAAAACGCATGCCATGCCTCAATCAAAGGAGATATCTGAGGACCTCAGAAAAAGAGTTGTCGATGCTCATCAGGCTGGTAAAGGTTACAAAATGATTTCTAAAGACTTTGGGCTTCACCAATCCATTGTCAGGCAGATAGTGTACAATGGAGAAAATTCAATACCACTGTTGCTCTTCCCAGGAGTGGTCGTCCAACACAAATCACTCCAGGAGCAAGTCGTATAATATAGATCACAAAGAACTCCAGGGTAACGTCTAAGGATCTGCAGGCCTCTCTTGCACTAGCCAAGGTCAGTGTTCATGGGTCCACCATCAGGCAAACACTGAACAAGAGTAGCATGCATTGGAGGATAGCAAGGAGAAAGCCACTACCTTCCAAGAAGAACATTGCTACCCATTTAAAGTTTGCTAAAGACTACCTGGATGAGCCAGAAGACTACTGGAAGAATGTTCTGTGGACGGATAAGTTGAAAATAGAACTTTTTGGCTTAAATGAGAAACGTTATGTTTGGCGAAAACCAAACACTGCATTCCAACAAAAGAACCTCATCCCAACTGTGAAACATGATGGTGGCAGTATCATTGTTTGGGGCTGTTTCGCTCCCAGGGGACCAGGACGGCTTGCCATCATTGACGAAACTATGAGTTCTGGATTGTACCAGCAAATTCTACAGATGAATGTCAGGGTATACATCCATGAATTAAAGCTCAACAGAATGTAGGTCTTGCATTAAGCCAACAACCCTAAACAGACAAGTCAGTCTACCAAAGAATTGTTGAAGCAGAAGAAATTTCGCATTTTGGAATGGCCCAGTCAAAGTCCATAACTTAATCAAGTAGAAATGTTGTGGCAGGACCTGAAGTGGGGAGTTCATGCTAGAAAGCCCACCAACATCACTGAGTGGAAATATTTCTGTAAGGAGTAATGGGCCAAAATTCCTCCAAGCCGATGTGCGGGACTGATCAACAGTTACCGAAACACTTGGTTCTCTTTATCTATTTTAATGACTTAGATGAAGATCTGATAACATTTTAAGTCAAATCTATGCAGAAATTCAGAACATTCTAAAGGGTTCACAAACTTTCTAGCACCACTGCACATTTTTACAGTGTTTGCAGTAACATCAAGTTACTATTCAGAATTGCTTATTAGTGCTCTGAGATATACAAATAATTAGGATTTTATAGAAGTGCTGGAAGCTAAAAAAAATCAGAATGTTTCAAAATTAACTGCTTAACATTATATGCAAGTACAAATAGCTTTATGGAATACAAATAAATACAAATCACTTAAACTAAAATGTTTAGTTTATAAAGGTCATATTCATCAGTAAAATGCTACATTTTTTGACTATGCAGATTTTATCTAATCTATAATAGAATAATAGAAAATGATGACCATATACTTAGATGTATTTAAATGCATGTTCTGCCATACATATTAAAATACATTTTGTTGTGTTTTTGTAATTAGTTAAAGAGTTCAAATAGCTAACAGAAAGTCATTTTGTTTCTCCATCTTCTGAGCTCTATAAAAAATCTATTCAGGCTAAGCACTTTTGTAAAGAAATATATTTCAACTGTGTTTATTGTGCATTACTGTGAATACCTTTATCTCATATTTTATGGCTGTGTTCCCATTTTTAGTTCAGTGGAGATCTTGTTAGTAGTATAGAGGGAGGATAGTATCCAACTTATTTGATTATAGCTGATGTAAATCATACATCCAAAGTCTAGCTTTCAAGAAGACAGTAAGCTTGCAGTATAAATGTAACAAGCAAAATAAGGACAGATTGTTGGGTTTCCAGTAAACAAATCCACTGAGTGACAGAGGCTCACACAACTTATGGGACCTAGCTGAAGATATATGTCATGTTCATGTCTCAGGCATAGAGACAATAAGACAAAAATAATGCAAGCTGGACATAAAAAACCTTAGACATTAAGCTTTTGCAGAACCACATTAAGGATTGAGCAGCGTGGTGAAATTATGGTTAGTGCTCTTGGGTCCTCATTCTGGACTGGGGATTCTGATCTGTGGCGTTTGCGTGTTTTTTCATGTTAATTTGAAAACATGTGAGTATTCTTTGGTCCAGTAAAGAAAATAAGCATACCAATATCTTAAATATTTTATGTTCTCTTTGATTTATTGCTACAGATGAAGCCATTTAAAGTGCGCGGCACAGACACGTACCACGGGTAATTGGCTACGTCATCTCGTGTCATACCGCGGTAGGTGATTGGTTGACCGACAGGGTCACTCGTGGTGCCTTGGTCGGTCGTAGAAAGATTTAAATGTCTTTACTGTGCCCATTTTAGTATTGAATATTAATATGGAATTTTACCACTGAAGGGAAATCTTAGTAGCTGAGCATAAAAAGAATAGGCATGTGAAGGCCATAAACGATATTGATTTTGTTACATAAACATACAGTATTACAGTAACTAACATGTGAAATAACGTGTATAAAAAGTGCTTTTCTGCGAATACGTTCGAGTTGCAGTAGGTAGAGACACGTATGAAAAAAAGTTCATTCCAGCTACAATACATATATATTTTTGTGGTAAGAGGGAGCAAAACATCAGTATTTACTGCTAGTAATTAGTGTACGATTTATAGTTGAAATCCTGAGCCTAAATATAAAGTTAAAATCTCGACAAACGAAGCAATATAGGAAATGCGCACACAGAAATACACAGAAAATAAATCTGTTCTGACATCTCAAATGGAAGAATGGTGCTGTGGTATTACTTTGAGTCCTTCTGTAGAATCTTAAATGGATGCAAATTTTGGAAAACTAGTCAAGAACAGATATTTTGTTTTAAAAAATTCTGGTGTCATTTTTATATTTATTGTTGTACTGTTTATAAGCAAATGTAATGTAACAACCAAAAGCTGTAATAACAAGTATATAGATATGATCTGACAATAAAAAATAAGAATACTTAAGCATCCTCTCCCCCAAACTGTACTGTTGTTCCTGCTATTCTGACCCTTCCCTCGTACTGTATGAGTTTTGTAACCTCAGAGTGCCTCGTGTGTTGCTGGTGAATGCTACATGCCAACACACCCTCAATGATTAGCTCAACCTGAAAAATGAAGGGCAATGAATGTCTGTTTTCTGTTTGTTACAATTTGCCCCCATTCCACCACTGACACTAGTAGCAGTAAAGGCACATTCATTAAAGTACTTTAATGTTGGTTAAGACATCCAGACATACAATACCAGGTGGTCAGCTTCTAATCTCAGTCTATAGAAATAATTGCCTAACAGCAGCAGAAAGTAAACAAAGAACAGTACGAAGTGCATTCAATATTTTTTCTTGTATTCAATGAAACAAATCATTTATGTCCTATTTGCAATAATAAATCAGATTCAGTTCCTGGGGTGCTAACTATGTGGAGTTCTCCCTTTGTTCCTATGGATTTCCCCAGGGCGCTCCAGTTTACATTGATGTAACTGTCACTAATACCATTGCAAAAGTGATTGATTCACCATTGTAAGACTTTGAAATGGACCCCTAAAGCACAGCAGCAAATGTTGTACATAGTAAGCGGTTTGAATAAGGGGGGATGCTTACTTATTTTATCTTATTCAGCTAGATGCTGAATATAACCAAATCACTCAAGAATGGAATTATGAATTTATTTGTGGTTTTAGGATTAAAGAAATAATGGAAGAAAAATGGTCTCTTCATGTGTACTGATACATCATGGTTGCCATAGAGATTCATTTGGTCTGTGCCTTGTATAAAGTACATGCTTGAAAATTTCTCACAATTAGCTGACCATTCTATTGCATATCATAATATACTCAGTTGTCAAGTTTTAAATGCATTTTCTTATAGTTGTTACCACTTGTGACCTCTGGTCTGTGTTTCACTGTTCATTTGGAAGAAATCTTCCGATTGAATATTATCTTTTAAATTTTATTTGCTGATTCTGCAAATTAGACAGGTATCATCTTCAAATTTGACTCCTTAAGGAACTAGAATCTAGATTATTTATATAAATTAAAAAAGCAGTAATCTGAATACAGATGCGTGTGGTACAGTACTCCACTAAATTCATCACCCCAATTTGAATATTCACCATTTCTTTACCAACTGTTGTCTGTTTATTAATCAGTTCTCAATCCAAACACTAACATTTCCCTGAATGCCTACTGCCTGCCATATGAAAATTCACCTTTAATCAAAATCCACTATACCATATGCTCCATGTGTATCAGTTATTTTTAATGTGTGTTCAAAGAACTCTAATACTATCCAATACAGAATTTTGTCCTTCTGCTGCGTGATAAAATAAATTGCATATCCCTGTAAATTCTGGAATTATTTGACCCACTGAGGTTACCAAATTGTCTGTGTAGTCATGTTCAATATTTTGCCAAGCCTTTGCTGCACTCTCACGTTCTATCCTACTCTTGAGTTTTTCTCATTTCATTTTTTTTCTTCAATGTGACATGCGTGCCAAATGAATTTGAAAATTGAATTAGCAGGTCTAAGACTTCCCACTTTTTTCTCCTTATATAAACCTTGGTTGCAGTTCTGGGCCATTCCCATGCTGCAAGGTGAAACACCATCCAGTAAGTATTCTTTTCACAGCAACTTTGCTATTTGTCCTTCAGTACCTCTTGCAATATTGTGAGTTCTTCTAGCAACCTACTGTATACCCTTTCATCTGTTTTGGTAAAAAAAAATACAATGGGACTAAACTCCATCTGCTAAGCCACCCATAATACAATTTTACTATGAATATGTCAGGAAGCCCACAGTTTATTAACCAGTCTGTTAGGCTCCTGTATCTTGGCAAAAAGTTCTCAATATGCATGGCTTTGCTAAAAGTGTAAATCTAAGAAGCATCAAAGTGTGCAGCATATATAGTACTTAACTTCATGTCCTAGACATCGGGGACTCAGAGATCAGTAAGTATACCTTAATTGAAGGCACTTCTCTTTTTCTGTTAAATTTTTTGAAAGGCTATTGAACTTGGTAACAAATTCACATGGATCAGGTAAAGGTCATTTTAGTCATTTTGCCTAAAGCCAAGAACACTGTGTTTCACAATGCTTCTCTTTTACAGTGCTTTTAAATTACTAAATTAGAAGGACATACCATAGTGCTGATAATGGCAAAGTCCTTCAAACCATCCTCACTGCACAGATAAGATATATTAATTAGCAGGTTTATTGTCTTTTAGTGTTTTTGATGCTTATTTGTATACATCACATTTGTACAGCATTGAGAACTATGACATAAAGTTGTCATTTTAGACAAAAGTTATTGTACATCTTAGTTCATCAAGTAACTTGGTTTAAAATAAGTTACATTAAAGAAATTCAAAAGAAAAATTAAGTCTGATTGGTTATAAGGAATACAGTTTATACATACATATAATACATATAATTATTTAATGTGTAAATCCATATACATCTCAAACTACTGAACAGTACTATAAAGGTTTAAGGAATAAGGATGTGGAATAAGGATGACAATATATCAGTGTTTATAGAAAACCTGCATATTAATAGATTAAAAGTCTTTCCAATGTTAAAGGACAACTGTTGCCAACAGGTGTCCAGATTGCAGACTTTCTCTTTTGGCAAGCACACAAAAGTTAGAGAGAGTGATTGATCTGTTTTAGGCCCATCCTTCTATACTTGAGCAATTTGGAAATGCAGTGCTCTGGGCATTTTGCATAGCAATCAGGCTAACCATATATAGAAGTCCTTACTGTAATTGAAGTTTAAGTAGTTTCTATTTTTACTAGCCCCATACATTTCTGTTGTGATTATTTTTTGTTATGATGCAGCAGGTTACTGCGGTGTGGATATGATCCTTTAGAGCCCAAGTGCAAGTGACCGGGGAGTGGCTGATCACTCAAGGAGACCCAACTGATCGAGGGGTAGGATGCTCCAGCAGAAAGGGAAAGTGAGAACGGAAAGACAGAAAGAAACCAGGTGCAATGCAATGGTGCAGGAAATGCCAGCTGTCTGCATCCCTGGCATCCAGAGAAAGCGAGAGGCTGACATGGCAAAGTGACAGCCCCTACTTAGACTGCCCATCCAAGCCCACCAACTGGAATCAGAACCCTCATCTCCAGACAGGACCGTCTACCAAACCCCCAGCGGGAAAGGGGGCTACATAGGTCTTAGAGGCAGCCCTCTAAGTAGCCAGGGGTGCAGGCCGGCAAACCCACTGGATAATACATGGGACAGAAAAGAAGTCTCCTCAGGGTGCAGCTGCACTTGCCCCCAGGAGTTTTACTGAGAGTAGAGTGGGAAAAACAGGGAGAACAGGACACAGCAGAACCCAAACAACCAAGGAAGCAGGAATGTTTGGAAAAGAAAAGAGTCCAGAACTAAGGGAGGAAACCATCCCAAAGAGAAGCCAGAAGGGAGGCCAGGAAGAGGACAGAGAACAGAAAAAGTGAAAAGGGACTGAGCAAACAGGAACAGGACTGGGTTGTGGGCAACAAAGTGATGGACTGCACAGACAGAACTGTGGGGTCCTGGATGACAGGAGATGCCTCCTGGATGTTGGACGGGACTGCAAGGGAAGGAAGCCATCCAAGAAAAGTCCAGAGTCAGAGCAGACTGCAGTAATCAGGAACAGGACCTGGGCAGGCTGCAGTAATCAAGAGCAGGGTGGGAGCAGACTGCCTCAGCAGCAAGAGGTGGGTGGTCAGCATTTAGCCCAGGTATCTCCACCCTGGTGAAAAAGCCTGTCAACAGATTTGGGCAGTGGTGTCGTGGACCACAAACAGGAATGCAGAAGGGTTTTGGGATCCAGGGCGAGATGACCACCTAGACAGGCTGCTGAGGAAACAGCCCAGGGAACCGGAGAGCAGAGCAGAGCAGGCAGGAAAAATAGAACTGGAACAAAGAAATTGGTGCGGATGGCAAACAGGGTGGGAGTGAAAAGACAATGATGGAGCCCCATTGAACCTCCCATAAGTACTGATGAAATTCAAATCACCTTAAGGGGATCTGAATTACGCAGCAAGCCCTGGAAAATTGTGAACCCTTGTGAAAATGAGACGTTCTCCCACGGCAACTGCTAGATGAGAGACGCTGTTCAGGACGCAGTCGTAACATATTTCATATGGGGGGCTACAGATAAACCCATAGTAACGGGTTCACTATAATGCCATTTCATATATTCCATAACTTGTTACTACAACACATATACATGTACTGTATATTAGAGCTAATAAGGTGCATTGAATGAATGTCAAACATCCTCAGCGTTCACAGAAAAACACAACATCAGTTTAATTTGTTTTATGGAACTGTTGAATGTCAAACAACAAAATAAATTAAATACATTAATTTCTATTAGTGAAGTTCTCTATAAATATATTAATCAATTTTCAGTCCACTTTACTTCATTGGGTAACAGCTATCCATATGATCTTTACTTTGATTTAAATAAATGATAAAACTTTTTTTATTTTAAACAATCACGAATACATTTGAACTTGAACTTGAACTTTATTGCCATATGTAACCGGTACTGGTACAATGGAATTCTTACTTACAGAAAGTCTCCCGATTGTAAAACAAGTGTAAAAAACAAAACAAAGTGCAAACAGTGCATCAAGACAATATACAAACAAACAGTAGACAAAGTGCAAGTAAACATGTAGACAGTTTGAATGTAAACAATACAGACGTGTAAACAATGACTGGAGAGTCCTTTAGGCAAATAATCACATTTCTTGTACTTTTGAACTGAGATCATCTGAATAAATAAAATGGAACTGCATTCAGATTTTCAGCTTTATTGGATTGCTTTCAGTATGTTAGACTCAATTACATGGCTTTATAGATAATATTAACAGTATTTACATATTATTTATGGATATTTGTTTACTGGTTGCCTGAACTATGTTTGAAATTGTTTCTTTATAAAATGCATAGATCTTTGAAAGGTTAATTATTGAAATGTACAGGCTAAGGGGAGTAAAACTATTTACCACCCTTTGGTTCACTGCATTAGTCACATTGTGAAATATCCATCATCAGCTTCCAGACAATCCACTTCAGGATGACAGACTTTCAGTACTGCATAAGTTTGCTATCCAGGTAATTATTTATGTTTGTCCTTTCTGGAAGGGGCAATAGATATTGGAAGTTATCAGTGCCATGGAGACAAAAAAAGACTAATGATTTAAAAATTATATGAACCCGTCATAATGTCACATTTTTCACAGTTGTTTATTGAGCTAATATGATCAATAGAAAGAATCACTTTTTTGTTCTCTATAACAATCAATACAGGTGTTAGATACTAGATTATTATACTATAATTGTTCATTTAGTCTGGATTTTTGTCACATACACACATATACTGTATATAATTGATTCAGTACTGTTTAATTAACTCTTGAAGTTAATTAGTATTTTTGGATATTTCATATTCAGCATTGATTGTGGGGTGTGAGAGAGGCTCACAGCAAAACAAAAAAGCCTGCTTTTTTATCCTTTTGTAACTGGTATAGCGCTGTTATTTATACATTATGCTGAAAAATAACAAAATATAACAAAATGGTTATGGAAAGAAGCCAACATTTTTAGTTATTATAGTTTAAAGAATATAAGGGTGCAGGCCCTTAAGTGATAAGTGATGGGAGTGATATACGGCATATGCCCCTCAGTTGTGGTTAAAGACCCATTTTAAATACGTACAGTATTTATGTTGCTTACATTGAGCAAATACCATACCATAAATCAGGGTTGTGTCTAATTAATAATTTGAAAGATGAATGTAAAATAGAATGTTGTAATATGACCAGTCTTCCAAATCAGTCTCTCAGAGATATGAAATTGAACAATTCTGAATGGAACAATTCTAATGTCAAATGTATCTTATTTTGATATATTAAAAATGAAAGGAAAGGTGTTATATTAAGGACATGTGCTGATGAAAATGACACACCAACATTTATGAAGGTGAATTACATAGCAAAGCATAGTTTCACTAAATTTTATTTCTCTTTCTAAGGAACCTGATTTATCTGAAAGCTGCTCGTGTCTGCATAATTATCAGCTAGAGTAATTTTGCATTGTTGGTGTTTTTCTTTTTAGGTATGCATGTATTTTAGATGCATGGGTAAACACATCAGCTTATACAGGTATGTATGTTTTTCCCAGCCAGCAAATTGAGATTTCTATAATCAACATTTTGTTTGGCTAATTGTGCATTTTTTAAAAAATCCCTGGCTGTAATGTCCTGCTAGAATATTGCTAAAAACATATCATCTTCAAATTTTGTAATGATTTACTTTTTGGATAAAAGGAATTGTGAAAAGATAAAGATATTACACATGTTTAAAAACATATTCTGTCCAGGAATATATGAAATGCTTTTTTGTTGAGAAAGTAATTTGCTAGGGTTTAGTCAGCACCTACTATTTACAAAAAGATTGATGATCACAATAAACACCCAGGGTACACACAGGTTTTTTGCATTTTGCCTGCAACTATAGTTTTTCACTTACTAAATTAAACTCTCTCTTTATAGAATGCTAACTAATTATGGGGTACAATTATGGTCATTAAATCAGTTGATGCATTTGTAGAGGATGCATGAAGTCATAGCACTTTTCTGCCAAAGTTGGAAATGGGTTTTGTTATGAAAAATACTATTTTATTGGAGAACAACAAAGAAAACCTTCTGCTATTACCATGGATGTTTTGAGGTGATCATTGCTTATGCATTAGGACTATACAAAATACTTCTTCACAGGGCACAATGTCTATTTCTGATAAGGTTATTCCTGCTTTTCAGTTATTCCAGAAATGCCACATATTAAGGCTGAGTTAGGAATGAACCCAGGTCTAGTTCTTCACATTAAAGGAGAAACTTGAAGGAACAAATTCTCAAAATGTATTGAATTCAGTAAATGCAAGAAACAACATTTTCCATTTTTTGTAAAGAGATATAATTTGTTTTTCCCAATCTGCATTTTACACCAAAAAGTATCAATAGATCATCATCTAAACATCAAACAAAAAACACAAAAAACTGTAAAACATCTTTAAACCTTCAAAACAAAATTGAATATTTGGTGTTTTGTGGACCATTACTGCAGATACACAAGAATTGTTTAGAATTCTCCAAATTCTGTGGCATCCTGTAAATCACCCAAAGGCAATAAAAAAATAAAAATAAATTATACAGTGCATATTATACAGAGATGATAGAGATGAGAGAGGATGATAGAGAGATTTTCAAATTGACCATAAAAATACTGGTGCATTAAAAATGTTCATGGTTTTGCCAATTGTCGTTAATGATGTTATTAGAGGCGACCTGCAGATTTACAGTCTTAGTTATGCTTAACTGTTTGCAATTGTTTGGTGGTATAATTATATATCTTTATTTCAAATACTGTATATAACAAAATCTCTGTATTAATACCAACATGTTTTCAGAATTTCATATTTAATGAAAACTTTAAGAAAAAGCATTAAGATTCTATTGTGTATTAATTTTTTTTATTTCCTGAACTATTCAGTGTTAAAAATGGAAATCTATTAATAATAATAATTATAATGATGATGATGAAGAAATGAATTTCCTTTTAATGCCTTTTGTGATTCAATTGATTCAATTTTCTTTGTATCAAATTGATTAAAAATGCAATAAAATATTGTTTCAATGACACACAAATAAGCAAATGTTCACTTACAATCTTATTATCAGGTTCACATGGAGGCATAGGATAAATAAATGTTTGCAGTTCTCTCAAGCACTTTTTATTTTTCTGCTTTCTATAAAATGGTATAGCTAAACAAAAGGAAGCTCTACAACTATAGCCATGTTGTCTTCCCTTTTCCCTTCCCTTCTTCCTCTTCCTAATGCAGCCAGCTCGTTTCTCCTTCCTTCCCCACTTTCTTTCGGTTTCTGGTCAAACATTCAACCCACCAACAGGCCCCAACCTGTTGTTTCTTCTCTTTTTTCATCCTAAACTTTATTTTCACAGGAATCTTTGGTCACTGACTCCCACACCAGACCCAGGTCCTTATTTTTCACAGCTCACACTGTCTCTAATGAACAGGCCTAAGATGCTGCAGTGATAAGTCCACCTCTATTTACCACCTCCCTTGTTTGGTGTCCAACTGTTATGGTATCAGCCCTCAACTCTTCCCTCCCACAAAGCTTCCATCCGCATACATATCTAACATGTCTTCTTTTGGGGTTTCTGCTTGGAATATTTTCTCATCTATTCTTCTTAGCAAAATTCAGTAAGCAGTTTTTTCTTCTTGCATCCACACCTGGCTACACTTCTGTGTCACCCTAGCATTTTGTTGGCCACCTCAGAGTATCATCATCTTGTGAGTGCTGCCACCTCTGTGCTGAATAACATTCTTCTCACCTGCACTTTACAGATGCAGCCATTCAAAGTGCGCGGTACAGACACGTACCGGAGGTAATTGGCTACGGCGTCGCGCATCGTGACGCAAGATGATGCGGGGTACCGCGGTACGTGATTGGTTGACCGACAGGGGCACTCGTGGTCCATTGGTCTATCGTAGAAAGATTTACAGTAAACGTCTTAACTGTGCCCATTTAAGTATTGAATATTCCTATGGAATTTTACCACTGAAGGGAAATCTTAGTAGCTGAGCATAAAAAGAATAGGAGCATACTGCAACGCGTGTGAAGGCCATAAACGATATTAATTTTGGAACATAAACATACAGTATATGGCTGGTCTCGGTACTTTAAAGAAAACATACACGAAACATGGTTTCATTATGACCAGAATCGGTCTTGAGATATTTTTAACTTGATTTACAGTATTTGAGAGGTATGTCTTGACACCGATATTACGTAAATACTGCTCACGTACATGTTTCTAGGTTTATATTATGCATTTCATACAGTCAAATTACTTTTGAGCAACTGATAAGAAGCGCGAAACGGTATGCCCAGGGCGTTCTAGTTTTCGTTTTGTTTTAATGCAGTGCAGTGGATTGATTAGAGATATCAAGTACATACAAGTCATTTTTTAAATGTTGTAGTTCGTCTTGTAAAAATGTTACGAGTACATCATCTGTCAACAATTACACAGGTTCTGTTTCCATATTGCGGATTTTGGTTACGTAATATTATTTTCTAATTTCACGTTGTGAATATATGATTTGGGCAAACAGAGCCGCAAAGAAGTACATTATGGGTTGTTGTTTTTTTTTTGCAGTTTTATCTAGAACAAGCGATGCTTAAACCTTTGTCTGATTCTTGTGAAACTATCCACACGACAGTTACAGTACCTAGGAGTTGACTTCAGTGATGTCACTGATGGGATGTTTCTAAAAATCCATCTTTTGTAAAACGTCTTCTCTAGTTGTCCTGCATATGTATTCGCTAATGAAGCTGTGTGTTCTGAGCCTGGTTCTCTACATTTCTGTATGATCCAGCTTAGAGGGCTAAAGACAGCTTGTGTTTAAATTGTGTGTAAGGTAATTTATGCTTCTAAAGTCATGGTCAGCATTTATTATTGTACTGTGCTGTAAACTTGTTCTGTGCCTAGTTACATTATTTTATAGCTTTATCAAATCTGTACATTGTCTGTCGATAATGTTTTTGTAGTGCTTTTTCAGCCCTCAGCATGTGACCACGCTGGTGGCGCTGTGTGTTAGTTTCCTGACTCCCATGTCACACGGTCTGTGATTGAATCCCATGGAACTATTACTTTATTTTTTAACAAACATTTCTTTGAAAAGTACAATTAAACACGCTCTGCAGAAAAGGGGATGGTTGTTAGGTCAGCTTCAGTTTTACACGTACAGTACACATTTGATTTAATTAAAATTATGAGGTACCCTGTATCTGCAGGACTCAAGAGGCTCTTAGTCATGTCACTTTGCAGTTGATGTCTCCTAGAGGTTCCTAGATTCTTATTGTAAATAAAAGGAACAGCATACAGTGGGACTTTTTCAAAAACAGGGAACAAATTTCAACATCCGACTGCACCGAGCACACAAATATTGGTTCTAGGCTCCTGAATCACCTTTGGTCCCTGGATCATTGCTTTTAACCATTTACATAAGGTTTTTACTGTAAAGCACTTTCACAGCTCAACATAAATGGACCTTCTGGGGCACAGGCTTTAAAGGAGCTTTTTAAAAAAAACAGACTTTGCCTTTCCTGTTGTAAGCTATTCTTTTAGCATATGACAAGCATGCCCTTATTATGGCGATATCCTCCTAAACATTGGAGAAATAACTCTAGAAGTTCAATTAAAACAGAAATGCTTCAAATCACTTGGGATACAACAAAAAAGTGGTGTATTATAAAGTGTGTTAAAAATGTAGCTAGTTTGTTTTCATACCTTAGATTATAATAAAACCTCACCATTTAACACCAACAGGTGTTTTCTTGAAGTCTGCTAGCTTCAAAGTTTATGGTTTGGCTTTTGTGTATAATGATAGTGAACTGCATTGGAAAACTTAAAATCTCTCGCATTAAATTGGCTACAAATGCAAGAATTCAACCAGATATTCTTACTTGTAAAATGTCTACTGTTGCATTGCAGTTAGTTAATGTAGTTAGTCCATAGTCAGCAATCTAAACTTTATTGTTAAGCTTTAATGATTGATGTTGTCCCAGTAACCTTTAGAAATACTATAGTACTTCACAAATGCTTTGTGTGTTTGGAAATCTTTTGAGTAAAAGCCTTATAAAAATAGGATTAGTTTTCACAGGACATCACAAAGAAATAGGATGGTAAAATTCTTATAATTGCTTAGTGATTGTATTTGGAAGATTATGGACTAAACAGACTTCAGGGATGCCAGTGGATCATTGTACTATTTGGAATTATTCCAAAAATCAAGTGACCTCTTTGCTGTAGTATCTTTAGTATTATTTATTTAGTTTTAATAAAGAATAGATTTATTAAAGTCGTGCGATGTGTAAGCGGGATATGTAAAATAATGTAAAATAAAGTTTTTTATTATTGTTATAGAGAAACATGATCAGATTTTCCCTGGTTCAGAAAAAAGACGATTAAAATCTGTAATCTTTCCACTTGTATGTCATCGGACATTAACGAGTACAACCCCCTCTCTGCCGGAGTGCTGGCTGTGACGAATTAAACCGGTTTCACAGGTATTTTAAAAGTAGGAAGTACAGTGTTAACTAGTAGCTAGGCTCCTCAATGAAATCGCTTTAACATGCTAATGCGTTGGTGTAACAGTCCGGGCGTGGCAAGCTTCCAATGTCAACTCAACTCGATTGGAAGACAAGGAACGTATTTTAGCCCTAAATGAATTAATAGCAAACATGGTTTACATAAAAGACATTTTTCCAAGAAAGTTTATAACTAGTTGAAATCTGAGCCTAAATATAAAGGAAAAGCATTTTCAGAGATCTGTGTTTATGTAGAAAAAGCGATTAGGTTTATGAGCAATCTAATGACCTATTCGCTTAAAACGCTATATAAAATAAAGTTTATTTAAAGATGAATGATAAGTGTCGCAGTTTAAATAATTTTTGTAGTAGGGCTTGGACAGATTCCAAGTGCATTTTTGCAATTTACGTTGCATTGTCCAATGTGCTGTTGTAATACAGTTTAGAATACAGTAAGTCTAAACTGTATCAGCTTTATTTATGGGTTGCAATTTAGAAAAAGTCAAAAACCGCACTCAAAATGCAATTTAGAGCTTTCTGGCAAGAGGAGACACCCAAATTATAATGTAACATGCCACTGTTTGTGCAAGAACAAAGTTATACTGCAATTTTCCTTAGATATGCGATTAAAAAAAAAAAATGTTTGAATCCCCAGCGGAACACATTCCATAAGAATCAGCGCTTTTATACAGTATATCGCCTTTTAACACATATATTTAAACACGCGTTTACGATTTAAATCAAAACACGATTCAAATCAATATAAATGTTTATTTTGTAACGCATAGGTGACTATTCATTGTTATTAAAAAGACTTAAATTCGATCATGTTGTGATATTTAGAAATATAAATTTGTTTGGTGCGAGTGAGGTTTTATTTAATCTCTGACCAAGGGAAACGTTTCATTTTTTCAAAGAAATATTTGTTAAAAAATAAAGTCATAGTTCACATGCTGAGGGCTGAAAAAGCACTACAGAAACATTATCGACAGACAATGTACAGATTTGATAAAGCTATAAAATAATGTAACTAGGCACAGAACACGTTTACAGCACAGTACAATAATAAATGCTGACCATGACTTTAGAAGCATAAATTACCTTACACTAAATTTAAACACAAGCGAATACATATGCAGGACAACTAGAGAAGACGTTTTACAGAGGATGGATTTTTAGAAACATCCTATCAGTGACATCACTGAAGTCAACTCCTAGGTACTGTAACTGTCGTGTGGATAGTTTCACAAGAATCAGACAAAGGTTTAAGAATCGCTTGTTCTAGATAAAACTGCAAAAAAAAAACAACAACCAATAATGTACTTCTTTGCGGCTCTGTTTGCCCAAATCATATATTCACAACGTAAAATTAGAAAATAATATTACGTAACCAAAATCCGCAATATGGAAACAGAACCTGTGTAATTGTTGACAGATGATGTACTCGTAACATTTTTACAAGACGAACTACAACATTTAAAAAATGACTTGTATGTACTTGATATCTCTAATCAATCCACTGCACTGCATTAAAACAAAACGAAAACTAGAACGCCCTGGGCATACCGTTTCGTGCTTCTTATCAGTTGCTCAAAAGTAATTTGACCGTATGAAATGCATAATATAACCCTAGAAACATATACGTGAGCAGTATTTACGTAGTATCGGTGTCAAGACATACCTCTCAAATACTGTAAATCAAGTTAAAAATATCTCAAGACCGATTCTGGTCATAATGAAACCATGTTTCGTGTATGTTTTCTTTAAAGTACCGAGACCAGCCATATACTGTATGTTTGTGTTCCAAAATTAATATTGTTTATGGCCTTCACACGCGTTGCAGTATGCTCCTATTCTTTTTATGCTCAGCTACTAAGATTTCCCTTCAGTGGTAAAATTCCATATGAATATTCAATACTTAAACGGGCACAGTTAAGACATTAAATATACATATACATACTGTATACAGTACAGTTTGCATACGGTAATATGTTTATGTTCCTAAATCAATCTCTTTTATGAGCATGTGAAAGGCATGGTGAATCGATTCTCAAAAATTACTGTACTTTGCATGATTGGAAAAAAATGCGTGATTGCGAAATGCTGTGGTGTTACTTTGACAAAGACGGTCAATGAAAAAAGGAATGTGGACCAGGGCAATACTTTGAGTTTACACTTACAGCTTGTCCAAGGTCATTCATTATTAATACTATTAGTAATATCTTCGTTAAAGACTTTGATGGCGACAGCTCAAACATGAGAGGTTGAGCTTTATTAGCTCCACCTTGCGGAAATTCCGGATACTATTATTTTGCTAGCGGTATTTACCGGTAACTCGCGGTATTTACCAGTAACTCGCGGTAGACTGCGTACAGCGTACCGGAAAATAATGCGGTATCGCCCGCGCATTTTGATGGCTGCATCTGTATGTGCTTCTTACACTCAAGCCTGGATCATGCATGCCTCTCATTTACTTGATCAAATAAGATGAAGTCTTCATCATAGATGTTGAACCAGCACTAACATTTCTAAAGCCATGCGAGTAAAATCCAAAGTATTTGCTTTGATTTAAGCTTAATAAGACAGGCCTGTAATGTCTAAGGGGGGGTCTATATAAGCTATCCCCCCATGTTTGGTGACCTGTTTCTTCATTAGAATTTGACCAAACGACTGAAATGGAGTTTAGTTAAACAGAAGTTTGGGTGGAGGTCAAATTCTAATATCACACTTCTGCTTCCCTGTGCATATAAGTTTCCTAGCTGAATGTGACACTGCATGTATCTTTTCACCCCTCCCTGCACCATTGTAGCACTCTCTCCATAGCTTCATTCATAAGTGATCCCCAACCAGCACTGTCATTTTCTCAGCTAGGAGAATTAAAGCCAATGTATTAAGTAAACTATCCCTTCATATTAATTGTCTTGTTTTATCATTAAACAATTGAAGACTTATTGAAATTATTCAGCTAATAAAGGAATGCTTGTTTAATAATTAGTCATTATGAAATTTGTTGTTGTAGTGAACATGTTTAACTGAATTGCAGGTTAAAAAAGATTGTGAAAAGGCACAATCCTATTTATCATATTAAAAAAATAAAATTTGAAGAATAATAATGATGGTCTCATGAGTGACTCATTTTATTTTGCTTGCATTTTCCATAAGAGATTAAACTTCAGGTGACCTAGATTAGTCAGGTTAGATTCTCTGAAGACATTCATATTTTAAAACCTGCAAATAACCTTACCTATTAATTTACACTAAATTGCATATACCCCATGGAATCTACAATAGAAAATTACAGAGGGGACAACCCCTCCAAAAAATGTGAAAAATCAGGTCACCACAATTAAGTTGATTTTTTGCATGAAGTTCAGTCAAACAATGTGTATCTGCATTCAAGTTGTGTGTTAGACACAACACTGAAGTGTCACGATCACTAACCCCTCCTCTTAAGGGCGCCCCAGCCCTTCCTTGTTTTCTCCCATTGTCTGCACCTGTTCCCTATCCCCGCTCCCCCTTAAAAGCCAGACGCAGACTTAATAACAATAATTGCTTACACTTATATAGCGCTTTTCTGGATACTCCACTCAAAGCACTTTACAGGTAATGAGGACACCCCTCCACCACCACCAATGTTAAGCATCCACCTGGACATCACACATCAGCTATTAATGGAGAGGAGAGCAGAGTAATGAAGCCAATTCATAGATGGGGATTATTAGGAGGCCATAATTGGTAAGGGCCAATGGGAAATTTGGCCAGAATGCCAGGGTTACACCCCTACTCTTTTCAAGAAACGCCCTGGGATTTTTAATGACTACAGAGAGTCAGGACCTCGGTTTTAAATCTCATCCGAAGGACGGCACCTGTTTACAGTATAGTGTCCCCATCACTATACTGGGGCATTAGGACCCACATGGACCGCAGGGTGAGCGGCCCCTGTTGGCCCCATTAACACCTCTTCCAGCAGCAACCTTAGTTTTTCCCAGGAGGTCTCTCATCCAGTTACTGACCAGGCTCATACCTGCTTAACTTCAGTGGGCTGCCAGCTGTGAGATGCAGGGTGATATGGTTGCTGGCTATGATATGGCTTCGCGTTCCTCATTGAACTCTGCTTTGTGAGAGCCCGGGGTCATGCTGTGTCTGGCTCCGTTATGGTTTTAACCTTCAGTTCCTGATTCCCTGCCCCGCCGATCCCGACCCCGCTCATGCTTTTAACCCTTGGATGGATCTCCTGGCCTTGGACTCTACTCTTCCTTTTGGATTCCCCGTTTGGACTTTGGCTTAGTTTGTTCACCCGGACTCACTTTCCCAGGACACCTGCTCACCTCGGACAAGCCCCCATGTATCAAGACCCTTTCCTGCATGACTTTCTCCCTAGTGTATCTTCACAATTCCAGATCACGTCATCTGCGTAGGACCTGGAAAGAACTGCTTCGTGACATGAAGAGTCTTATTACCAAGGTATATTGTGTTCATCTGTTATGCTTTTCATAACAGTGGGAATGCGCATTTTGTTTAATCTCAGGGTTTTGTTTAAATCTACAAAATGCCTAAATAACAGTTTGAATGTTTAATTCTCTTTTTACAGTTTAGCTTTTAAACAAAGAAACATGGTCTGCTGTATCCACACCACCTTTGTGGCTTTCTACTAAGCCAAATGTTCATAATGAAAATTGTCTATATGATATAAAACACTGTCCTTCCTTTTCCCAGTGTTTTACAAATCACTGTGAAATTAACATTTCTAACATATTTATGCAGTCATATACTGAAAAATGAATATTGTATGAATCAATGAAAGTATATAATTTTTGACAACTTTTAGATTTGAGTACATAAAGATTATATATTTGATATGTATACAGTACTTTGAGGCTTTTAATTTTATTTTAAGGAAAATATTACATAATTATTCAGACCTCTAATGCTGTTGAAGTGAGATATGTGTGTTTTTCTCTCACATGACCTTGACAATGTGTCATTTTTTGTAAAGATGTTTTGATTAGTGTCACCAATTAGAAATGTATCACTACAATTCGAGATCTTGTTGAGAGTGATTTTTTTTCATGTAGTCATATGTGTCTAAAAGGTTCTTTTTTTATCAAGTCTATATCTGTTGGAGATTATATGATATGAGATATGACAGCAGAGCATAAAAGCTTCTATTCTTACACAGGAGAAAAGTAAAACATTATGCCAAAAAAACATCTTAAGAACATTTACTATTTTAAAAACAATTGAATAGGCATATTGCATTAGTATAAAAGTAAAGGGAAAGTATTATACTCATGTGGGTGACCCACAGAAGACATTTTGCACTATTCAACGAATCATGAAGAGAAGTGATAAATTGCCAGCTGAAGAAAGTAGAAAGGTTATAGCAAATTTTAGATAGGACTGGGGTTGACAATGGGACCAGACTTGCTTAGCTTCTGAGATCTAGTGAGACCATTGCAGAATTCTACAAAATATAGTGTGAAAATTGTTTGAATAGCACCTCTGTTAAATCTAGATTTTCAGATAGAAACTGCCTAACCTTTGTCAATCTCCCTAAAATTAAATGAACTAGTGAATGAAAAATGTTTCAAGTTAACACTTTATCTGGAACTAAATATAGTGTATATCTATTTAAAAATGTTGTCTGTGTATATATAAATGTTAAAATATCAGCAATTATAGTAAAACAAAATAAAAAAGAACAAAACCTAAGACATTTTTCTTAGGAAACTGTACCATATACCATCTCTAACAGATACAGTATATATACAAGTAATAGGTTTATTCCATGCTGAAAAAAAGAAGAAAGAGAACACAACGTATCGGCCGTGGAGCCTTCTTCAGGTGTGAGAGAGACAGGGCAGTAGGCAAAGGTAAAGTAGCGGGAGAACAAAGGTTGGGTATATATATATTGGTTTTATGCCCTTTTCGCTGTAAATTAACTACCTCCTATCAACAATGAGATACATGCTTTATTACAGATTATTAGATCTGAAGGAATGCCAGGGCTATAAGCATAAGGAGATCTTTTTAAATTGTGCATAAGAAATGTTTTCACTGTGTTGAATGGCCAGGACTCCAATGGCCTGGAGATGAGAAATTTAGCCTTAACATCTCTTGTGTTATTTGTAAATATATAATTATTTTAATGCTGTGAGCATCACAATGCATCAAAATGCAGGTTTTAGGAGATTGAGAGCATTAATGTTCTGCTGTTAATATTTAATTGTGAAGAACAAAAAAACATACAATTTAAAAATATATAATACTTGAAAATAATAGTTTCAAATAAAACATTTTTGTTTACTGATAGTATATGTGAACTTGTGGCCTCCCAGCTATAATCATTACTGTATATTGTCTAATAGCCAGCAGCCATATTACCCTGCAACTCACAACTGGCAACCCACTAAAGCTAAGCAGGTGTGAGCCTGGTCAGTACCTGGATGAGAGACCTCCTGGGAAATACTAAGGTTGCTGCTGGAAGAGGTGTTAGTGGGGCCAGCAGGGGGTGCTCACCCTGCGGTCTGTGTGGGTCCTAATGCCCCAATATAGTGACGGGGACACTATATTGTAAACAGGTGCCGTCCTTCAGATGAGATGTAAAACTGAGGTTATGACTCTCTGTGGTCATTAAAAATCCCAGGCAAAATCCAGGCCAAATTTCCCATTGGCCCTTACCAATCATGGCCTCCTAGTTATCCCCCTCTATGAATTGGCTTCATCACTCTGCTCTCCTCTCCGCTGATGTGTGGTGAGCGTTCTGGCGCACTATGGCTGCCGTCGCATCATCCAGGTGGATGCTGCACAGTGGTGGTGGAGGGGAGTCCCCATTACCACCACTGTAAAGCTCTTTGAGTGGAGTGTCCAGAAAAGCGCTCTATAAGTGTAAGAGCGCTTACACTTATTATTATTATAATGTAATGTACATACATAGTCTGAATTAGCTACCACTATTTTTTGTGTCTTACTCATTATATAAAACATTAACATATTTGTATTTTATGCATATTTATATTTCTATTTATATCCAATCCAAATTATACCCAGATACCCAGATATTATACTGTATGTGCTTCCAATAATTAACAATCAAAGGCCAGAGGACCAAAATTACATTTATGTATGTGAAATATTGCTGCCATTTGATTTATGAGACTTTCTTTTCCATCCCATTAACTCTTGTTTCTTCATAGCCATTATGGTGTGTCCACAAATCCTGAAATGGGGGTGATGCATAAGAATGTGTCAGTACAAGCTTCTCCTCCTTGTATTAGAGGAAGGTGCCTTTTGTGGATCAGAAGGCAGCATTCTCGGGGGGAGAGAGTGCTCAGTTTTGAGATTAACAGTGTGATATTATGCAGATATTTCTGAACTAGTATCATACAGTAACATGAATACTTCCTAAATGTAGTTTGATTTATTTTATGCTCCACATTTGTTTTGCACCAGATTTCCCCTTTAAATCATTGACATTTATACTTTTTATCACTGCATTTTGTTGCTTTCTTATGCAGGTCAAAAGAAATTAAATGCTTCTCTATTTCTCTGAAGAAAATATAAGAATACAGCTAATAAAATTTCTAGTGTTGAGTAATCACTAATGCACAGTCTACACAGGCTCCATTTAGTTTAAACACTGTTTAACCATCTGCTGAAGTGTGACACTGTCCAAAGAAGCATGTTGCAGAGTGTATTCACAACCAGATAACTGAAATGTGTGAATCACAAACCTGTTTATGAGAGTGTTCATATGGTTAGGGTCTGAAAACACACCATACGCATCACTGGGAGGTTCACTTTCAAACCTCTACTTCACATAGTTGAATGGCACGACGTTGGACTATCACATAAGATCATTTCAGCATTTTATTACATAGTTGAGGGACTGATTTAAAGGCAAGTTAAGTAAAAAATTACATGCACAAGGCAAATCAAGTAATTCACAGGATTTGTCCAGTGCATAATCTATCATTCGCATTAGTCTAAAAAGGCCATTTCATGCCCATGTGAGTCAAATTGTCACAACTCTACAATTCGTACAGTTATCTTCATTTTTTTAAATGTGAAACTGCAAATCTCAGAAGGTTTACATACTAATTCTACCAATCAGTGCTTATGTGAATCAAACTGATGCTACAATACATACCATGTGCAATGTGTTGTGAAGATTTTAACTCAGAGCTGCTGTGCTAAAATTAATGCCACATGTGTTGTTTAAATCTTGTATATTCAATCATTTTAATCATTTGTAAAACTGACGTTTAGTCAGATGAAAGATAAATCTACTTGGTTTTGTTTTCTAAAGCTATCAAGGTCTGTAAAGATGAACAATGCAAACATACAGTACATTAATAACTATTTTAAATAATATCAATAATATCTAATCTTTATTTGTGTATTATCCTTCATTGAGTTTGAGTCCCATGAAGTATTAGAATATCCAAAAGCCTCTCTTTATTTGTATAAGAAAAAAAATGTAAATGAATTTGAAAGACATGCTTCAGTTATCAATTCAAGACCAGAACAATAACAGGAAATGGAATTGTTACACATCTAATTGCAATGGTACTACAGATATAACATGCTTAACAGTGTCCAAATTATTAAGATACCTATTGTAGATTATTATATCACAGCATCTATTGGCCAAAGAAGCTCAAAAGCTAAAACTATGTTTTGACTTCAGCTTGAATAGTAAAGTAAACCAAAACACATTGCTTCTGAAATAAGGTGCAGTGGCTCTGTGTCTAAGGATCTCCGCCTGTAGTTGGAAGGTTGCCGGTTTGTATCCTGTATCCTGTGCTCCCTGTCTGTGTGCCTCATGGAGAGCAAGTTGGGGTATGTGAAAAGACAAATTCCTAATACAAGAAGTTGTACAGTATATGGCCAATAAAGTGATCTTATAAAATGAATTCCCTAATGTGTAAATTACTTCCAAGATGCAAACAACATTAATTAAATACTGTATGTCAATGATCCCAGTCCTTTAAGGTAGAAAATTATATTTACTGTATGTACAGTAGGAACTTAAACTGCATTGTGAAGTTTCCTATGGGCAGTAAAACAAGTAAATTCATAGGTTTGATTCTTTATAGTCCATGTAATATTTTTAATTGTTTTCTTTTGAAAATTTAGAATAATATGTTAAACTAATTCCATTTCAATGAATTTCCTTTGTTCCTGTAATTGTTGGGTGGCATCATTATGTAATGAAACAATGCAGTTTAACTAATGTAAGTGCAATATGTGAAATGCCATTTCCAAGCAGTGATTTACAATATGTCTAATGAGCTTGCAGGATGAAGAGGTTTGTTGTCTGCCATAACCAGATGGATGTAAGCAGTGATTAGAAGCAATTAACTTCCCCCCAGAACTAAATAACTTTCTGTCATTAATATACATATTTTCCACCTCATTAGAGGTATGGTGATTGGAGGTAAAAAGTAATCAATTTGAATTTCAGATTCACAATATACATAGAAACAAGACCAGGGAGAAATAAAGAAATAAATGGAGAAAAAAAAGCCATTGCATGAGTTAAATAATTTTAGGCCACATCTGTGAGTAGTGAATTAGCTTCAGGAAGCGACACATGATTTCTCCTAATTAACTGTACGTTTTTTGTAATGTAAATGGCTGCCACAATCAGGTTCCTCCACTGAAATGTGCATCATGGGGTGAAATGGGCAAGATGTTAACTAATTTTATTTTTAATCTTCCCTTTGCCGCAGAGCGTGTCATTCAGGCATTACGTCTTCTGAAATTTCCTCGCCTCTTTCATGGAAACATATTGGGGCAGCATTTGCCAGCTGTCGGTTTCCTGTGCCTTCTGCTGCCATTATCCTTAGGCACCACCCCACCTTATGGCTGGCCAGCCTGTGAAGGGGGCAAATCGAAAATGAAAGGTGTCCTTTTAATTCAGGCTATCTTCTAAAAAAATACTGTTTTTTTAATATATATTGCATGGGGTTTAGTAAGCATTTAGTTCCCTCTCAGTGTCATTGCCCCACATAAGAAGCAAAATTCCTTCCTCCTCTTGCTTTGCTCTCATATAAAGCCTTCTGAAGTCTTTTAACCACTACTTACTTGGAATGAACCCTCTGCCCAGTGCAAAACATATTAAGATGAAAAACCTAAAGACTTGCTTCCCTCTGTTATCTAAATGACAAGTGGAGCTGTCACATTTATTTACTTCAGGTTTTGCTCAAGCTTTATTGTGAGCCAGAGCTTGGCAGCCCTGCTGGGTTGTTAAAATTCTGGGGGATTATAAATGTAGAATGGTTGATGTGTGTGAAATAATCAAGTGTAAGGTTCTTTGCAGCCTGATTCATTTTAATACTGAATTATTAAAGGCCCAATTGCTGTCCTTATTTGTATTCTAGGACTACATATGGATGTCATATGGTACTTGAGGACCACAAGGGATCAAGTGGAATGTCCCTTTCTTTTAATAAACTTTACGAAGATACTGCTGTAAAGAGTTAACATGCTATTCTAAATCTACTAAGAAGATTGTCATATTGCCATTTTTATGCAGTATAATCTGTTTTCTTTCTTTTCAGCAGTTGAAAACAACTGAACTATTCTGTACTACCTGGAAAATGTAGTTGTGTTTATTTTTCGATTGCACAATGTATCATGTAGAGTATCTGTAATATATTGTATTAGTATGTGAATCAGGGGGAAAGCAGAATTATATTGCCGAGAATTTGTTCAATTAACAGAATAACTGTATTAGCCTTCTGTCCTTGGTAAAAGAAAAAATGAAAAATCTACAGATGAATGCATTTTTTTTAGTATGACACTACATGCAGCATCTATGGGAAGTTATAAATATCCATTCCATCTAACTAAAACATTCATTCATTACCAGATGGATGTTAAAGGCATGTTTGATACTTTCAAAGCAGTCAATTATTCATATACTAAATTCTTTTCAATGGTTCCTTTTCTATATCTGATATTGAAGTAATGCAGACTGCTGTGTAATTGATATTGTCTAACAATAAATATGTTCAGATATAGGTGTCTTTGTGACTAGAAAAATTTTTCTTTTAACTAATCAAGCAATGAAGGCTTCTTAATTCATTTTATTTCTTCTGTTATGCTATAACAATAAATTTAGAGAATGTCTGAGATATGCTTTTCTGCTGTTTTTATCAAAACCGTCTGGTAATATTTCTTTAGCTTAAAAGGACAGGACACTATTTTTTTAGCTGAAAGCTATTGATATGTTCATTGAGGATGGCAGCTGCTTACTGCTCTGTGACTGAGTTAAGTCCTGCAGATTCATCTCAGCAGTCACAGTGCTAAATAATGCTAAATGTTTACTTTTTATTGCACTAAAACCTGTCAAAGCTAACTTACAGTTCAAAGCAAGTTCCTCTGAGTTTAGGATCTATATTTCTCTTTCAGATCTTTCTTTGCTTAATAAAGGCAAGAACTTTGCAAGAATTGAAGGCATAAATCATACCCTTCTTACCGAAGTCTCTAAGAGACTGATTCATATACAGATGCATATTTTCGCAATTTACTTGGCTCTGAGACAGCCTTCAAAGTGTAGCATTCACTCAGTATTTCACTAGTACTGTATCATTTAACATTTGACAGCTGCTCCACTAATTTTCTTTTTGTCTTAAACTGGATTTTTCTGGAATATAAGTTTCACAAAGTTCTTTGGTGTCTCTGAACACAAAAAATTGGTGAATTAATTTAATTTAAATAAAAATTAAGTTCACATCAAACATGGACATTAGCCTTATAGGTACTGTAGAACTTTAGGTATCATAATTTATCAAATCTTAGGTCAAAGGTAGAGACAGAAATGAGAATATTATTACAAAATCTGTTTAATTAGTGGAAGTGGCAGAAATGTCAATTAGTCCTCACAGAATTTTAAAATTGTGCCTTTTAAATTAATATTGATCCCTTTTTATTACCTAGACACCCCTTCATTTACATACCTTGTAAACTTCAATTTAGTTTAACGAGTGGCAGATCAGTAAAACAATAAGAAAATTGGTACCATTTAATACTGAAGATGTTTATACAGCACCTTGCAAAAGTACTCACACCCTCCCTGTTGTGTCCTAGTTTGAGAATTTCAAAATTATAAATACACATTTTTAAACTTATTAATTTTATTCAAAACCGGAAATGTTCAATCTGAAGACTTCTCAGGATTAGATTATAGGAGAATATATTATTATTTATTATGTAAATTGCACAAATATTCAGACTTGTGATCTCTATTTGGTGGAAGCACATTTGGCATCTTAGTGACTGAACTCTAATTCTTTCAAAGATACTGTTAGCCTCAATTTCCTCTTTGTTTGCTCCTGGTTGCTCAGTCATGAAGGACAGCCAGATCTAGGCTGTATCTGGATGTTATGATATACAGTCCACTTAATGATCAATTCCAAAGTGTTTTGTAAATTATTTTCAGATCTTTCTTCAGATCTATGGTTTTCTATAACAACTCAGTTGTTTTGTTTTCATCTTCATGGTTGAATTCTTTGAAATTGCTAGATGGTATAATGGGCTTCAATACCTGCAATTGTGACAACTTCATTGCTGAGTTGGTCTTCATGGTTGAATCTTCTACCTGACAGAAGGACCTTACAGCAATGGGTTTATTTGATCTAAAATCATTTGAGTAACTATTGTTGCAATAGACAGAGGCCACTTCACTAATTGTGTGGCTTATTAAGGTAATTTTGAGCGTCTAATTAAATATTAATAAACATTATTTTATATAGCACCTTTAAAGGTGGCTTTTCAAAGAGCTTTACAAAATGACCACAACAAACAAGAAAAAATACACAAGATATACACAATGAAAAAACACAATGAGCGGATACAGTAGATGGCAGTACAGAATATGGTAGGAACAAAGGTGTATTTAACAGAACCAGTTAAGTATGTAACTGAAGATACAAAGAAGGCACAGTAGCACCTTTACTTCCTCAGACAGTTGAAAAACTTTGATCTATCTTCAACTGTCCTTACCATATTTTGGCAGAAGCTCGTTGTCTGACCAGAAGGCATTACAGGAGGTGATCAGGTCAGCCCAGTCCATCACTGCAGTAAAGCACCCCTCTGTTGTAGACTTTTTTACAACTCACTGTCTTATGAAGGTTGGAAGTATCGCTAAAGATACCAGTCATTCTGCTTTCTTATTTTTCTCCCCCTTCCCTCTGGTAAGCATTAAAGGAGCATAAAGGCACAAACTTCCAGATTCAGAGACAGTATCTTCCCACAAGCTGTTAGATTACTGAACTCTATCCCTTGCTCACACTGATGTTTTTTTTCTAATATTGTTTGGCTGAGCTTTTTTTTAAGCTGTATGTTACAGATGCAGCCATCAAAACAAGCGGGCGATACAGCATTATTTTGTGGTGCGCTTTTCACAGTCTACCGCAAGTTACTGTAAATTTTCATATAGTACCTCAAGTAAAATAATAGTATCCGGAATTTCCGCAAGGTGGAGCTAATAAAGCTCAACCTCTCATGTTTGAGCTGTTGCCATTCAAGTCTTTAACGAAGATATTACTAATAGTGTTAATAATGAATGACCTTGGACAAGCTGTAAACTCAAAGTATTGCCCTGGTCCACATTCTTTTTTTCATTGACCGTCTTTGTAAAAGTAACACCACAGCATTTCGCAATCACGCATTTGTTTCCAATCATGCAAAGTACAATAATTTTTGAGAATCTCCGATTCACCATGCCTTTCACATGCTCATAAAAGAAATTGATTTAGGAACATAAACATATTACTGTATGCAAACTGTACTGTATACAGTATGTATATGTATATTTAATGTCTTTACTGTGCCCGTATAAGTATTGAATATTTATATGGAATTTTACCACTGAAGGGAAATCTTAGTAGCTGAGCATAAAAAGAATAGGAGCATACTGTAACGCGTGTGAAGGCCATAAACTATATTAATTTTGGAACATAAACATACAGTATATGGCTGGTCTCGGTACTTTGAAGAAAACATACACACCAGTATTCCATTTCTCCCTAAAAATTTTAAGCATCGAAGTCTTTAACTAACGTGATACCGGAGTCAACAAGCATACTTTTAGAATTTGATTAAAAGGGAATATAATATGGAATCGCGTATCTAAAGAAATTAATAACGATATAATTATATTCATGTACCGCAACACAAGAATTGTACATGCTGTACGATGTCTGTTGATAATGTTTTGTAGGGCTTTTTCAACAGTTCTCATGTGACCGTGCTGGTGGCACTGTGGGTTAGGTTCCTAACTACCATCTCACACGCTGGGTGTTCAAATCCCGCTGCAACCATGACTTTTTTTAACAAACATTTCTTTAAAAAAATAAAACGTTTCCCTGGCTCAGAGATTAAATAAAACTTCACTTGCACCAAACAAATTTATATTTCTAAATATCACAACATGATCGAATTTAAGTCATTTAAATAACAATGAATAGTCACCTATGCGTTACAATATAAACATTTATATTGATTTAAATCGCGTTTAAATCGCCTTTATTTAAAACCCATAAATAAACCTGATACTGTTTAGACTTTTAATTATTTAAAACTGTATTACAGCAGCACAATGCACAATGCAACGTAAATCGCTATCTTTGTCTTCTGGGTAATAATGTTCACCTCTCTGTCCAGCAAATTAACAATAGTAATAATAATGAACTTTATTGTATATGGCGCCTTTAATGGTGGCTCCTCAAAGCGCTTTACAGGATAAAAACAATAACAACAATACTGTTATGCTGGGCAAATGATTTTATTTATTTTTTTAAAGAAATACAAAATGAGATATAATGTTGTGTTCCGGCTTAGACATTAACGAAGAGCATAACGAAGGTCATAAAGGTAATAAACTATATTAATTTTGGAACATCAACATATTATGTAAACTGTATGTTGCTGTTATTGGTATTTTAAAGAAAAAATCCTGTAAAATCCTGGGTTCTGTACAATGATTCAGGCATTCATGTGAAGGACAACAGAGCTTTCACTGTCCGATTATCAAACTTTATTGCTAAAACAAAAACAAAAACTATCTGACCAAGCCAGAAGAAGACAAAAAGAATAACGGACACAGCGCAAGCCTGCATTCTCTCCTCAGCCATCCACACCACATTTTTCCCTGGGTCAGAGATTAAATAAAACTTCACTCGCACCAAACAAATTACCACACACTGAACACTGAACATGTTCACCCAAATATGTCTCACAATACTTTTATGGTACATTACTTTGCTAAAATGTATTTAAAAATAAAAACGATTACAAACGCCAGCAGAGAGAGAGACACACACACAGTTCTTCATTGTCAAAAAGTAACTGTTTTTTACTTTGTCAGCACCCAGACAAACGCAAACGCGTTATTAATGAAATGCTTTTATTCATTCTTAATCGAACTCACAAGTTGTCATCTGCTGTTGAAACTCTGTCAAACTAGACTCACACATGGCTAGACTTGACTATTTAACCATGAGATTATATTTATGTTTATTAATCTTCCTTGTTATGCACTGAGAATGATATGGGGCGGTATAGTGGTCAGCTCTGGCTTTCCCATCTATACCGATGCACTGCAAGTACAACCCCCCCTCTCTGCGGGAGTGCTGGCTGTGACGAATTAAACCAGTTTCACAGGTATTTTCAAAGTAGAAGGGGGCGAGATTTCCAGTGAAAGACACCTCCCCCCCCTCCAAAACCCAGTAAGTACAGTACTTACTAGTTAAGAAAGCTAGGTGTTAGCATAAATTATTAGTAACCGATAATATTAAATTTAGCACTGTAATAAATTGTGCTAATAATAAATTCTATTCTACTCTGAGAATATAGGGGGAGGAAGAATGCCCGTGGTCTTTTCACTTACTGCAATATTATGGACACTCAATTGACATTTAAAAAAAACAAACTTTTTTGACAGCTGGTACAGCACCCCACCGCGCCCACACGCCAGCATTATATTCTCATGTACGGGTAGAATATATTCATTGTCTTCCAATGAAAGAAGGGTTCCTTTCGCCATAGTCGGGAGACATTAGAAGCTTGCCACGCCCGGACTGTTGCACCAACGCATTAGCATGTTAAAGCGATTTCATTGAGGAGCCTAGCTTTCTTAACTAGTAAGTACTGTGCTTGTATAAATTGTGCTAGGAAGAAAACAGATAGGTGTTCTGAAAGGTCACAAATAAACAGGTTTTCGATGGACAGAATTATAGTGTAACGATTTCGGGTTCGGATAAGACGGACCCAAAAACTCAGACTTGCAGAGTTAAAAGCTGCCTTTATTTTCTTCTCCGTCACCATCTGCCAGCGAGCTCTCCCGCGCCCCGACCAGAGAGAGACACACGACAAGCTCTGCTAATAAAGCACCTTGAATTGAATTGAATTGAGGGGGTGGGGAGGGCGAGAGAGAGAGGGGGGGCAAGCGAACAAGCGAGAGAGAGAAACACCCAGGGGTGCAGAACCAGGGAACTATTTACATCTTAAAACTATTTCCCAAATTTAATATGTGCTTTTCTATATTTATTGTCAATTAAGTGTCTATAATATTGCTATTCTATTTTTTCAAAGAAATGTTTGTTAAAAAAAAAACCCACATCACCAGCTGGATTTGAACACACAACTTCTGGTTTACAAGTTGGGAATGTAGACCACAGTACCATCCACAAGGTCACACGAGGACTGCTGAAACAGCCCTACTCATACAGAATCAACAGACATTGTACAGCGTGTACTACTGTGTTGCAGTACATGAATATAATTATATCGTTATTAATTTCTTTAGATACGAGATTCCATATAATATTCCCTATTAATCAAATTATAAAAGTATGCTTGTTGACTCCGGTATCAAGCATATTCGCAGAAAAGCTTAAAACTACCACTTTTTATGCACATGTTATTTCACATGTTAGTTAAAGACTTCGATGCTTAAAATGTTTAGGGAGAAATGGAATACTGGTGTGTGTTTTTTCTTTAAAGTACCGAGACCAGCCATATACTGTATGTTGATGTTCCAAAATTAATATCGTTTATGGCCTTCATACGCATTACAGTATGCTCCTATTCTTTTTATGCTCAGCTACTAAGATTTCCCTTCAGTGGTAAAATTTCATATAAATATTCAATACTAAAATGGTCACAGTAAAGACATTTAAATCTTTCTAAGACCAACGCACCACAAGTGCCCCTGTCGGTCAACCAATCATGTACCGCGGTATTTTGCATCGTGACACGCGAGGCCATAGCCAATTACCTCCGGTACGTGTCTGTGCCGCGCACTTTGAATGGCTGCATCTGTATATAACTTGCTGTTGTTGCTGCTGCACTGTTTTTTATGTTTTTGGTGATTAATGTCTTTGTATTGGAACATACATGCAAATAAGCATTTCATTGCACTTGTGCATATGACAAATAAACTAAACTGAAGCAGACCATTGTTTTGTCTGTGCCAGGTTTTGCACAGGTTCTGTGCAAAAGTCAAATTATTTTCTGTAAAAAAGTCACTTGTGAGAACAGCCTTATTGTTGTAATGTAGTGGCTCTCTGAAGGCACCAGTTCTGTAGGGTTTGGGCATTTACTGAGACAATTATTAATCGTAGCAGTAAATCACAAAGTTGATTCTTTTGCTGGCTTTAGAATCCAACCATGCGACATAACTCAAACAACGCACACACACAGTTACTAATACATGAGGATACATTTATTAATACATAGAATATGGATGTAAACCTAACAGATCTTATCGAGAGGGTTATCAGAATACAAAAGGTATATATTCAGTCAGTTACAAAGTGTTACATATATCAAGAGTACATACGTTCAGTATATCATTCATTAAGACCGTTTCGTAAATGAACTTGGTTATAACTTCTACATTAGATACTCAAAACAAGTACATAACTCTTAGGAATTAAATTGATATCAACTGGTCGGGATGACAATTGATTTCTCGAGCTGTAATGCATTGAAGTTGAATACTCATCCAATCTCTGGGGATTCAGATCTCCTGCGGGCACAAAGAAACAGTTGCAGGCTTGTTGCTGTGGGGCTTGCGACGGTGCGCTGCAGATGCTCACTGACCGGCTAGTTAGTGTTGACTTTAACTAGCAAAGTTTGCGCACAGGAGAAAAGATGACTGTGGGTCCCAGCAAGTCAGGAAGAGGACCGGTTCGTTCCTGATGAAGAGCTAGTTCTGAATAGTGATTCAGCTGTCCACAGTTCCGACCTGTTCACGAGGCTTGCTGCTGGTGCTCACCTCGGGTGGATCCTCTGGTTACTCTCTGGCAACCTTCACTCTAGACTCTTAGAACAAAGGAAAGTTCTGGCACTCGGACACACTGGCCGTTCCGTGGTTGTCCAGGCTGAGTCTCAGGATGGTCAGGAGGCGCGCTGCGAGAATGTCCTGCCCTTGGGAGCCTTCTGCTCCTGGGCCGTCCTGCCCTGGAATTCTTCTTTGAGTTCCCTTTAGAAAAGTCTCAGAAGTCTCTCCAGAATCTCACTGAATCTTCCAGGCTCTCTGTGTTGCCTGTTTTTACCTGGAGGAACTTCAGCTCTTTGATTGGCTGAAAGTTCCATGGGCATCAGAGTCCCACGTGGGTTACTCAGCCCTACCAGTCCCTGATTGGTTGATCAAGGTGAGATATGAGTCACTTACTCCTGACACTTAGGAATGCAGTCCAGATGTCCATCTGACACTCCCTAGACAGATAGGCGCCAATGGATGACCATTGATCATGATAGCCAGGCTTAGCTAAGTGCATCCCCCTTTGGGAGCTGTCCTTATCAAAGGAACCTTAAATCAGCCTGCATGAATAGTTTCTCTGTGGCTGCACCACAGAGATGAACAGAGAAATGAGGCCTAATTTGGGAAAGCTCAGAAACACTTAATTCTGCCTTATTAATAAGCCTCACCGCTACATTGTTCACGGAGCGGGTGTTTAGTAGTGCTGATCTAGCTAGCCTCAGGGAGCCAGGGGGTAGTGTAGTGGTAGTGGCATGGTAGAGAGAGTAACTTTTTGAGGTCAGTGCTGATGCGGCATGGTCTTGCACCTTTGCACCATTAATGAAAAAAAAGTGTCCTGTGCTGCGGTGAATGTAATGCATTGTTCACAGGATCCCAATATTACGGCAGTTATCATACATGTTTTTTTTCAAGGAAATAATTCTGTTTCAATTGTAGTAGTTGCAGTGAGGACCACTTTAGAAACATTTTGGTGGAATCTGGGATGATGCAGCAAAAACAGGGAAGGAAATCCTGAATCAGGGCAGTAGCAGGTGGTTAACAAAGTCTTCAGTTGAACAGTTCTAGCGGTGAGTAGTCGGCAGTAGAATCAGTCACTGTGGAAATCTGTTTGAAGAGTGGTTGCAATGTGAAGTAGAGTGCCCACCTTAGATGTTTATATAAGTAGGGGGAGAAGAAAATAAAAACAAGTGAGACAGAGAAAAAAATAAGTAAAAGGGGAAAAAAGAAAATAAAAAAATAATAAAAAATGAAAACTGGTGAGAGGAGTGGTAGCCAAATGTACCAGTGTTCCCTTTCAACCTGACCTTGAAATTTAAGTTTGCCACAGCAAAAGGTTTGAATACTTATACAGACATGACTTTGCTGTTTTTGTTTCTTATTATCTTTTGACTTTTTTATTCTGTTTTTTAGTTTGCTACATCATAGTCTGATGACTGTAAGCTTAAAGCAAAAAGATGTGAAACTGTACAAAGCTCTGAGGACTTTTGCAAGACTGTATATTTAACTGCTATAATTTGAAGATAAAAAAATAGTCTCAAATTGATTACATTGTTTAAATGTAGGTTAGTTGACTATTTTTAAGGGAATACTAAAATAACTGAAAATATATTGATTAAGGAAAAAATGTAGTAATTAACAGACAATTGATTAAATCTAAATGACATCAAATGAAAATGAAATTTAAACAGTGATATCTAAAGTTGTAACTGTTATAGGAAACAGAAAAGCATGGGGTATACATTTATTTGGTTTCATAAAAAAAATCTTACTGTGGTAAAAAGAAATATAAGTCATTACAGAAGTTATTATGATGTTATATGTAATATATATTTTTTTAATTTTACAAAAAGGAAATGCCTGAGAGAAATGCCTGACAGAATATTCTTAATTGTTCCTACTGTTTTAAATGTATCTTGAAATCTGGAATATCAAATGTGAAAAAAATGTTGATAATCGCAATGAATTTCTTCACTTGACTTGTGCTGTTTGGGAGAGTGACTCTCGAAAGCACTCAGTCATATAATATATACTGTAGTGTCATTAGTCTTAGATGGGTCTGTTCTTGTTAAGCTTTGACCACTTGTTTTATGCACAGCTTCAGATCTGGTTATGTTTTTGTCTTTAAGCATATACTGAAGTGTCAGAAAAGAAGGCTGATTTGTAAGGTGCCCAGCAAGAAAGGTTAATAACTAGAGTTTGTGTCTGAAGGCTGTGTAAACATGACCTAAATGAGCTGCTTGTGCATCCTTTGGTTCGTGTGGCTCTCTGAAACAATAAAACGAATCACAGAGTTCTAGTTAATGTGCGTGAACTGAGGAGTTATTAAATAAATTATTGCAGAACACAGTAGCAGTGGGCTGTGACACACAGATCTACACTTTCAATGCAAATTCGGCAGGATGGATGGATGAAGCCTGCCTAGCACATCCTCATTAGGATACTCGTTAGCCTCATTTTGCTGCTGTCAGAGATAATATCTGTTATTCAGCTCCAATCAGACCCACAGCAAGGCATTGAAAAAAAAAAACCCCAGCTGTATTCTGATCAGATCTCACTTTTTAAAACTTAGAAAACTAATTAAATAAGTGAATATGCAAGATGAGTGAAGGGAGATGGGGTTTGAATTTATGTTGGGTGTTTCACACATTTTATGCATAAATTTATGAGATGTCTAAACTGGGAGTGCATCCAACAATCTCTGTTGAACATCTGTCCTGAAATATGGAAAATAAAATATTTATAGAATATTTATCAACTCTTATAATCATTTTGTGCACCTGGAAAATGTAGGTAGACTATTTTGACTTATTTTTCTTTTTCCTCTTTTCCTGCAAATAAAACAAATGAGGATATGAAGATTATCAATAATCTCTCTACAAAGCTTGTTGCATTTTAAATACAGTACAATAAATGTTTTGTTTGATAATAATGGAGACCCATAATAAAGATTCTCAGTGCTTTAAAATTAAAAAGTTAGTAATAATAATTGCTTACACTTATACAGCGCTTTTCTGGACACTCCACTCAAAGTGCTTTACAGATAATGGGGACTCCCACCAATGTGCAACATCCACCTTTCAGTAATCAGAAATGACAATAATCAGAAATTCTAATATAGTATGTGCTATAGATGCAATTTTTAGAAATTAAATTATTATTAAATTTATTAGCCCTATACAATTTCTTGCATTAGGAATTCATCTTTTCATATACCCAAGCTTTTCTCCATGGAGACACAGACAGGGAGAGAAGCTTGGGGTCAGAGCACAGGGTCTGTCATTGTACGGCACCCCTGGAGCAGTTAGGATTAAGGGCCTTGCTCAGGGGCCCAACAGAGTAGGATTCCTCTGCCAGCTGCAGGATTTGAACCGGCAACCTTCCAGTCACAGGCACAGAGCCTTAGCCACAGAGCCACCGCTCCACCCTAAAATACGGAACACTTTACGAATTTGCATGTCATCCTTGCGCAAGGGCCATGCTAATCTTCTCTGTATCGTTCCAATTTTAGTATATGTGCTGCCCCCGAACATAAAGGGGTTCATGCACAAAAGGTTCATATGCAGATAGAAGCATCTTAACAGGACATAAAGGATGAAACACTATCCACAAACCAAAATAAGATGGGCTGTGAAACATAATAAGCTGTAAAGCTCCCACCTTAAAAATAAGACAATGGGTCTATTAGCATATTCTGGAGATGCAAAATGCATTTACAAAGTTTTAATTGATGTGGAAAGATAACACTAATGAAGTAGCTATATTTCCACATCATGAACATGGTATTCCATAAATATTCCTAACCATAATAATAACCTTCAATTGTGTGCTGCCTAGAATGGATGGAAAGTAGGTGTGATGTGCTGAGATCCTTTCAGCATTTCTTCTCATCATCGAGGCACTGCTTGCCAACAGAGAAAGATGACAATATTAAGGAGAGAAGAAAAAGCTTCACAAATAAAAATCTGACTATGTTATTTTAAAAATATAATAAATATTTATAATATTTTATATTCATAAAACACAGTTCCTGACAAATGTGGATTGTGTGCTTATTTAAAATAGATGGAAGCCTGCTTACTATAGAAACAATAAACCTTTATTGGACCACACTGTATGATTTCCAACACTTTGCTTAAAGGGGATTGCAGGGGATTGTAAGATCTTCCAGAGACAGAGTACGTAATAAAATGCAAGAAATAAAACATTGCAGAAACACAAGTAAAGAAAATATTCATAGAAGTCATTTTGTAGTCAATAATATTAAAATAATATTGACAAATTATTTATCAGAACACGATGCATTTTATGTTTTCCAACTCTTGAGTTAACCTACCTGCTTCACTGCAATTTGTTATTTTTTATTTTCTCCTTAGACCCTCTGCTTCTCTGATGAAGACTGATTTTGGAAATGAATCCCCCTACCCTTCCTTAATCCTTGCTATCTCAATCAATAAGGTAGTTTAATTCCCATTTTTTTCCTGCAGAACTGGCTCTGGACAAACACAAATGTGCCATACTACTTGCACACTAGCGACTTTTGTCCTATTCATTCCGACTTTTCCTGCCATCAACAACTTGACTGTAGCTAAATGTCAACTAACTCTCTAAAAACATGGAATCACATTTAAAAGAAATACCTTCTCCACCCTATCTCCACCTTTGCAGCTATCCCTTGATTCATTCCTGACTAGCAAATCTGCAATGACTAAACACTCAATAATACAGTATATTTAATTATTAGGTGTTTTATTCAACATGAATGGATAGTAGTTAGGATTTTATCAAGTTGAGTCTAGTATTTAGTACTTTGAAAGGAGTCTGAGTATTTGTTTTAAAAACATAGCTAAGTGGCTTTTTCATACTTTCACAAGCCTATGATTTGGATTTATAGACAACAAAGTCAAAGTCAACTGTATGCCAAATGAACCCTTCAGGTTGTTAGAATTTTGACATGCTTGAAGTAAAAGAGATACAAAAAGTCATAGATACAACGAAGAGAAAAAAAGGCATACATAACATGCACATCTCATATACAAAATACAGTATAATGGTATAGGAACCAAATAGCCTCCAGAAAGGTACTCTCTGAAACAGTTCTGTTCTACATTTGATACATCCTAACCTTCTTCTCAAGGGTGTAAACTCAAACAAGGGAAAAGCTTGGTGGGAGTGGTCACAGACATGGTTATAATCTTCAGAGCTTTCTGATTTAAATGTGTTGCATATATTGAAGCTCAACTGCGATACTGAATTACACATACATATAGGATGCGTTCTCTATTGTTGTGCTCTCTATTGTTGCCCTGTAAAAATTGAGTCTCTAATAGTTTTTTTTCACATATTTGCTGTACATTGGTTTCCCATTTCAAGGTGGAGGAGTTGTGCCAAGAAACCTAAAGTGGAGCTGCAAAGTTATTATTACATTTTGAGGTTATAAAGAATCGGCAGTGATGAGTTCTTCTCAAACCTCAATGAAAGTACAAAGTACTGTACATGGAAACATGTTAAACCTCCAATTAACATCACAAAATAGATAACATTTCAAGGTATGCATAGTACCATATTGCTATCATTGTCTGCAATTCAAAACAAGGCAACAAGACGTTTGGTGAAGTGAAGCAGCCCTATTACATTGTAAATAGTCACGCCAAGGTTAACGAGTAGGCTTCCAAATCTGAAGGGGCAAGACAGTAGACGTAGTCGAAAGTGAGTTCCGTGGTTAGTAACAAAGAGCAAGAAGGAAAATAGAATCATAGGGGAACAAACAACCAATGAACAGGGGCTTCTGGAGGGTTAAGTATTGTGCGCGGGAGAAGGTGTGCTGATTGATGGAGTGTCGTGGTTGGCTGATTGGTAGGAGCGGTGTAGTTTAGCAGAAGCGCTCAGGGCTAGAGTGCGATTAGTATGGGTTCGCTTCCGTGTGAGAATGTGGTGGGAAGACGGCGTGATATAAATGCTGTCTTGTGAAAACATCTCCTTTAATCCAATAGAAATATTGCTCTTAGTCATAAAATCATATTGAATGTACATTTTAATTAAGGTCTTAAACATAATTACTGTATGTTAAAACGGATCACTTAAATCGAGAAGATAGATTTTTTTCTATTAGTCCATCAAGGCCTGATTTCGCTCTCTCACTGCATTCTCTTTTCATTGGTTACTTTTTATGGGCAAAAATGGTAGAAATGGCACCTAGGTTTGGTTCAGTATGTGAAATGAAAATATATTTCATATTAAAAACTGTCAGACTTCATTATCATGTGAACTCCAACTTCACAATATTTGAAAAACAATCTATTTCTTTTGCAATGAAGCACATGCTTTAGACCAAGAGATTTTTGCTACTGCATTAATTTATACATAATGTTATGGACACATACAATGCGAAATGTTTTTCAGACACTTTAGACTGCCAATTTGAATGAGTGTAATTGAATTGAATACAACATATCAACTTCGAGACAGTTTTGCCAACTTTTGTTCACTCTGCAAGCAGATAACATTGGAACTTTCTGTGGTGAAATGTCAGCTGCACAACCCACATTGCATTATTCTTTACAGTGACTAGTAAATAGGAAAGGATGTTTTTACGTTACAGTTGTAGCGGCAAGGCTTATTAAAAATACAGGAATTAAGTTTGCTGCTCCCTTGCCAGTCTCTCTCTCTGCTTCATCTCAGTGGTGCTTGATACAGAGAGGCCATTCCATTTGGTTCACATTTAAGGTGTTTTTCTAGCTGATAGAGTGTCCTGATAAGGAACAACTCCCAATGCTGAGATTCTCCAGCAACCCTAATAAATGGTTATCTCTGGCGCCTTACTGTCAGGGAGATTACAAGAGAGAGTCATCCCAAGTTGTTTACAACCCTAAGGTCAGAGTGCATTGTTACTCATCATCAGCCAATCAGGAACTGGTAGGGCAGGTTAACCCCATGTGGGTCTTGGATGCCCATGAAAATTTCAACCAACGAACGACTGTAGTTCCTCCAGGTAAAACAGGTAGCACAGGGCTTCTCTGGGCGCCTCCTGGACATTCTCGACTCAGCGCCTCCTGGACATTCTCGACTCAGCACCTCCTAGACATGCTCAGAATCAGCTCGGACCACCATGTAATGGCCAGTGTGTCCGAGTGCCAGGACTTTCCTTTCTTCTAAAAGTCGAGAACGGAGGTCGCCAGCGCGTAACCAAAGGATCCGCCCCCACCGCAAACGCTCACCTGATCAACAAGTGAACTACGGTTGGAACTGTGGACAGCTGAATATCAGTTATCAGGACTAGCGCTTCATCAGGAACGAACCAGTCTTCTTCCTGTCTAAAGAGTGTGACCTGCTTGGACCCGCAGTCACTTTTCTCCTGTGCAGAAACTCTGCTAGTAAGCCAGAGCTAACTAGCTGGTCTTCAGAGAGCCCACTGCTAGAGCATCGCAACAGAAATCTCTTCCTCCTTCCACCACATTGCAAGCTGAAACAGCACTGCCTGGCACAGAGCCAGAGAGCGCCGATTGGACACAGCAACAAGCCTGCCACTGCTTCTTTGTGCCCACGGGAGATCTGAATCCACACAGATCGGATGAGTATTCAACATTCTGCATTACAGCTCGAGAATTAAATTGTTACCTCAACACCAGTTGATATAAATTTAATTCCTATGAGTGATGTACTTGCTTTTGAGTATCTAGTGTAGAAGTTGTAATACTGAACGTATGTCCTTCTTGGTTTGTAACTCTTTATGATTTAATATATTCCTTTTGTATTCTGCTAACCCTCACAATAAGATCTGTTATGTTTATATGCACATTTTATGTTAATAAATGTATTCTCATGTAATAGTATCCATGTGTGTGCATTGTTTGAGTTATCCTGCAAGGTTGATTCTAACAGCCATCAAAGAATCATTTTGTGACTTACTGCTACAATTAATAATTGTCCCAGTAAAAGCACAAAACCCCTACATTTACTGGTGCCTCATGAGAGGATGCCTACACAGTTCTCTCGCTTTTGATCATTGCAAGATCAGCGGTTTGCGACAACATATCGTCCATACAGTACTTTCTCAAAGTTTGCAATTTTGTGGTTAATTTATTTTTTATATGTATTTATCTTTTTTAGCCTCTGTGGCACGTTTTACATAATATAGATATACTAATAAAAAATAGGATGAAAACTACGACTCTTATATTGAAATTGCAACAGGAGAGTTGGCATGCCATAATTTCGACAAGATAATTTCTGAGATTTTTCCAAGACAAGACTTGCCTCAGGTGGATGCAAAGATTCAGGAGTGTCAGGGTTGAACCAAACAGACATTTGACAAAGAACAAAAGAACATAAAGTTGAAAATTCACTAAAGTCAGACCTTCCGCAGACCTTTCACTTTACAGAGAGAACTTACAACATGTTTCTTCCTTTTCCATATAAATATGAAACATTAAAATACCACCTTTCCCACTAGCCTATCAGAAAGAGAAACCATAGAAGTGAAACAACTGAAGTGAAGAAGCACATTCGTTTTTATCATTGAGACACAAGCTTTAAATAAAATAAGAAAATGAGACCATCTGTTCAAGTTAGCATCTATCCATCCAACCATTTTCTAACAGCGTCATCCAATTCAGTCTCACGGGGGAGCTGGAGCCTCTCCTGGAAAACAATTTGTGGGATACAGGTGGGATACACCCTGGACAGGACACCATTCCATCGCATGGCACACACACACACACAAACTCAAATACTCACATTATGGCCAATTTTCCCAGAAGCCAATTGACCTACTAGTATGTCTTTGGACTATGAGAGGAAACTGGAGTACCTGGAGGAAAACGAAGTGGACGAGAGAAGAATATACAAACACTAAACAGATAGCACCCCAGGTCCAGAATTGAACCGAGGCGCCCAGCCCTGCAAGGCAGCAATGGTTACCACTATAACAATGTGCTGCCCTAAGTCAGCATCTACCTTTTTAAAATGTAATTAAGATCGTTTACCATATTGGTATGTAAAACATAGTAAATCACAATATCAGAGCACCTGAAGTGTTTGGTAATTGGCACAACCACAGACCAGGCTTCCTCTTTTACTGAGTTTAATGACACTAATGCAGACTTAGGCCAATTTATCTTATACCCCCCATAATTCACCATACTTATTAAAAAAATGTTTGCAGATTAGATAAGGAGTGAGGGGTGTAATATATATAAAGGTACAATGCAGGGAGTATCTGCTGTGGGTGGTGGAGCTCCAGATCAAGGAAGACACGTTGTCGTGGAAACCGCAACTGACGTGAATAAGTGAATGAACAGCAGGTGTAGAAGTGATTTAAAGTGGGAAAGATCCATTCAGACCTCAGCATTGCTGTTGCTGCAGTGGTGAGAGAACAAATGCGGAGGCTCTGCTGTGAGAGAGCCAGGCTGAAGCATGACAGTAGCGGGTGTGAGACGCTACTATTCGGGGCAATGTTAGAAGGGCATGCCATCATGTACAGTATGAGTGAGCAAAGACTTGATTAGCCACTGTAGTAACCCCATGAGGGGGTGGAGAAGAATGACAATTCCGTAGGGGATTGTGAGAGGAATAGCCTGCGAGGAAGAATGGAAATGACAGTCTGTGAGGAGACTGACCTAAGAAATTGAGCTTTATGAGATCGTCTAAAGATTTAAAGGGACAGCATCCTGTCTGCTGGATGAGTGGGTTGTGATTTGATTAGTTATTGTGTGTGGACCAGAGTGGGTTGAGTGGTCGAGGGACCCTCTCCCTGGCAATACATCGATATAGGGGAAGCAAGTGGGTCTGTGTAGCTGCACCCTCTGGTAGTGGTGGCTGGGCACAGTGAGGTGCACTGGCAGCTGGGTAGATGAGACACAGTGGTAGCTGGGCACAATGTGAGGTGCTCTGGCAGCTCTGAGTTCATAACCTATTAGTGTTAGAGTGAGGTGCCAGAAAGGTTGTGAGTGTGTGTTAGATAGGGACAGTGTGTTGGGTCTCGGAATGGTGTGTAGTACGGAAGAGACTCAGTGATGTAGGTAGTGTTTATTTGTGAAACCCAACCTGTTGGCATTAGGAAGAGGACGTCAGGGCTGGAGGTGAACTTGAGACTCCGAAGTTAAAGGGCCAAGAAGTAATGGAATGTGGAGTCATGTATCCTGTTACCCTGATGAGGAGGTAAGTGTGATCACCACTCTCGGAGGAGAGTGCGTGTAAGAAAGTAAAAGAACACAAAAGAGCTTATAAAGGGGGGTGACAGGGGAGATTAAGAGCCTGTCCACTCCCACTGCAGTGTCAACTACCCCCATGGCACGACAATATAAAATAATGGAACAAGTAATAGGTTTATTCCATGCTGAAAAAAAGAAGAGAGAAAAAATACAACGTTTCGGCTGTGGAGCCTTCTTCAGGTGTGAGCCTCAGGTATCTAATAAACAAGCACAAATACACATTTGCAGATTTATTAAGTTTGTGGATTAAGACACCCAGGGAGAGTTCAACTGTAAATGATTTCAGGTACAGTAGTTAAGCAACTTTAGTATGAGATCCATAATAAGGAAACCAGCTTGCTGACTTCCACTGAAACACTAATTTAGCAGATTTGCAGGACTAGCTGATATGCTGACATTATGTACTGTACATGCCATGAGCAGGGCATAGGAGGCTTAAAACCAGAGAGAGCGATAACATGGTAACCACAGGCCACTGCTTAAAGGGAAGGGAATGTATACCACACATGGACAGTGCCCTTACAGCTTGATGCATCCAACACCTTTGAGTCCTTAATGAAAAGAGTTCTGGGCACTGACAGCTAGGAGGAAAATGGGAGGCCTGACAGGGTCCAGGGAACCATAGAACCTGCTCTCCCCATTCAAAAGCAAATAGTGAAAAAGCAATAGGTATTAAAACTATAGACAGTATTGTGTATATGAGAGGTAAGGATGCTCATATGATGTTGCCAGACTAGTGCTTAGGTTTGTCGACCTCCCGGACTCAGTGAACCAGCTGGCCAGAACGAGTGTAGATCCAGTTCTATTGGTCCATGTGTCCATGTTGAGTTTTTTCTTTCGGCGGTTGAGCTTTGTTCCCAAGGCCCTAAAGTACTGCTCCATGACCTGCAGGGCTCTCTTCAACCCCCTGTCCAAGTTCAGGAACAGTGTAGTATCATATGCGTACTAGGGGATCTTAAACTTTACCCTGTGCCTCCTGCTAACTCCCAGCTGTCCGTTCACATTGATTCTGCTTCCCACTTCATAGTACAGTATCTTTATTCAGTGGCTGAAACTCTATCCAAAACTGAAGTGTTCCAGCACTCTGATCAGATAGCTGTGGTTTACTCTGTCGAAGGCTTTCTCCTGGTCTAGGCATACCACCACTGGAGAGCAGTGTCCGGGATACCAGAACAGCTTCCACGTTAACACATACAAACACATAGGGACAATTCAGACACCAATCAAGCATACCCTATAAAAAATACATACACGTATGGAAGAACTTGCTTACTAAACCAAGTTGTTTATTATAAATTTAAAGTCTTACTGCAAGTCATACTGCAAATAGTATACTACCTAACACGGTGTTGTAATGCAAAATACCTTTTATTATTTTTTCAAATAGTCTGATGCACATCTGCACTACTTTGTAAAACCACCAGGAGGTGCAGGGAATGCTTAATGTGGAGTGTGGAAGAATTCTGAATAATTCTAAAATTCTGAAATATTTTTTACTGATCACAATCCTTTGACTTCATAGTATGTATGACCATAATGAAAGACTGATTCACTGGTCACGTATCTTACAAAGTTACTCCCTGGAAATTAGACACAAGAAGGTATGGAGAATGTTATAGCTGATGCACTATTGCATGCTTAGCTTTTGGCTTTTTTCTGTAAACTGCTTACTTCTTGTTAATAAACATTATGTTTGTTATTAAGGGTGTGAGTATTATGCCTCGGTACTCTATGTTTGTTAATTGGAATAGACAGGCTTGTGGCTATTTTTCCTTTGTAGGACCGTTTGGTACTGGCATGGTGACTTGGCTGGCAAATTGTTAAATTACGTCATTGCTCTGTAACCTGTCATCGATTCATCAGCAAGGAAGAATTAATTTTGTTGGTTGTGAGGCAGTGGTGTATGTTTTTAGAATTATATGGGGGTTATGTTGGATAGCTGGGCAATTATGTGATTTTTTACTTCTTATAGGTTAGTTTATTTCAGTGTTAGTAGCCATTTTCATTTAGTTAGTAGCCAGTTAGTTGTGCAGAAGACTTTTTTTGCCTTAGGCATTGGGGTTTTTTGGGAAAGGGAGTTAGTGGTGAAAATGTGTAACCTAAAATAGAGTAGCATATTTTTATGTGCTTCCCAGCATTGAAGGGAAATGCAAACACATATTTGATTTGGTTTCATAGTATTAGTAATCTTAAGTGTTTATTGTTCTTTTAATGCCACTTTGTGCCAAACTTTCGTGGCATTTAACAACTGGGAATTGCTGGTGTAATCTGGCCAGTAGTGGTGTTTTACTCTCCCCAGTGTCAGTATTCACACATTTGCTTCACGCCTGAAGAAGGTTCTACAACCTTGGAATAAACCTTTATCTCTTCCTTTGCAGCCTACACTTGATGACAGAACTTCCTAATCAAACTTGGCTTGCTCATTCATGTTCATTCTTGTATAATTAATATAATTGTCAAATTTACATATACATTTTGTGATATATATAATAAAGATGTCAAAAATACTATATGCATATTATTTGATTTAAATATTACAGAAATTCTTTATTTCTTAAAATTAGAAGCAACACATTGGCTGGGATCAAGCCCAGAACCTTCTAGCTCACAGGACAAGCTTTTCACTTTCTATTGCAACAATCATGACTGAAAATGTCAAAATATTTCCAAAATAACCAACAGTCACCTCACCACAATAAGCTAGAAAATATATATTTATATCAATAATTTAATATTGTTTATGACGTTCAGAAACGTATTTTAACTTACAGCTATTTTCAAAATTGTTCTTTAATTACATAATTCCATATTAACATTCCAAATTATATGGCTTTTAAAAAAGTACTTCTTTTTTGTTTTAGGAAGCTAATGTTTTCACAGACATCTAATGAAACACATATCAATCATCTTTGGCCAGTGAATCACCCAGCCAAATTATACCACAGTATAGTGAAGCAAAGCACAGCTGCAATGCGTCAATCGGTTCTACTGCATATTCTGAATGGATCCATCTGTACAGTACAAGAGTTAATACAATCTACATATAACGTTGTACTACAGTAATGTACATCTGTGGGTATGTATATCAAAATTTGTAATTTATTTGAATACTGTTGCGATAATGTGTTTTTCCTATCAATTACAATATCTTCTCCTGAAAATGTGTATTCTTAGTAAAAGTTATCTCATAGAACCTTAAAAAAGTTGGTTATAAACTTTTTCTGTTACTTTTTTGTCTTTCTCTTATTTTGTAATGCTACTAATTCAAACGAAAGAGCTCATTAGTTCTAATAAATCCTGTATCTGTGGGCTGTTTCAGTGGAGCCTGACCTTTTACAGCGCATTGCCCGTAAAATCTCCTGCTATGATTTTCACTGTTTGATGCCTCAGTTAATTGGGAATGATTTTCCTTTTTCCTTTTTTGGGTTTGTCAAATTCAGCATGGAGTTTTAATGGCAAATGTCAATGTGAATTGTAAGCTACATTAACCCAGAGAGCGCTTAATTTTTATTGCAATGTATAACTAACTAGATCATTGTTGGCGTTTTGCTCATTAATGTGTTTCTTGAAAGAGCAACAGTTGTGGACATTATGTAAAAATGTAAAAATATATATTATTTAGACCTCAGTGATTCCCATCATTAGCCTATGCCCCTAACATCTTAAACTAATGCTAATGAACACTGCTGATTTGGTACAAAATTAGCCTGGAAAGATTAGAAAAGCAACATGACTATCGTATCTAATTACACTCATACACCTCAAACAGTACGCCATTCAGCTGAAAGGTCAAGAGAAATGCATAGCCTTCATCTGCATAACCTGTACTTCCTAACCCTCTGTCACATTGCAGAGTAAATGACATGATAGCAAAGAAGAAACTAGAGAGAGTATGTAATCAGAAAAAAAAACTTTGTATTTCAAAGAGGAAGATCAACTTAGGTTGATCTACAGGTAATGTCTTTATTATAAAAGCAATGGTATATCCAGCTGGAAGTTATTGAATTTTACTTTAGCTTTTATGCTACAGTTAATTGTTATTGCATTACCTTTAAGATATTATTCGCATCACTTACTCAAGATAAACTTTGAAAATAAAAGTAAAAGACTGAATACAGCATTAGTACCAGTTGTTTTATACATAATCTTTTTTTAATTTTTAGTAAATGTATTGTTTACTTACTGATCCCAGAGGACATTTGACTTCATAATAGAAAAAAAGAAACAAATAATTGCACATGCATAATATATTCTCAAAGACCTGACCGATGTTTTTCTCATTGTTGGTATCAAATACAGTATAATTTATCTGTTTTCACAGTTAATAGCACTATAGTGAACAAAAAGCACTAACATGTATTAAACATCTAAACATTATAAGAATCATTAATGATTGTGCTGTTTTGGAGTACAATTATATTCTAATTATTATTATAGGTACAGTACATTAAACTAAAGCAGAAAGTCAAAATTAAATAAGGTGTATAAAGATTTACCTCCATTTAAAATTGTATTAGCAATGTTTTCTTTTACTGAAAGTAATGTTTTCAAGTAATTATTCAATTGAGATTAACATATAAAGTTACTGGGTGTTCTATTGCAAACAGTACAATTGAAAACATACAATACATTTTGTAATTTGCTGTTTGGAAGCCCAGGCAGTTGATCTTCACTTCCATTATAGTGTTGCAAAACTTATATACAGTGCACATATTCTTCTTATTGTATCAAGTGCTTGAACAAAACATGTAAAGGCAGGATTATTTTTTCCTAACATATATTGGATTTTGTGCATGGGATGCTAGAAAAAAAATATAACACAAAAGCATATGATGTGATATATTTAGATTTCCAGAAATCATTTGACAAGGTCATTAAAGTTTGATTCTCCATTTAAAACTCATAAGAATACAGGGTAATGTGTGTACATTGATCAAGAACAAGAAAAAGCATATTATCTTAAGGAGCATAACCTCCAACGGGGCAGATGTGAATATGCTGCAGGTTTAAGAAATGTGTGGCTCGACAGATGGATTGAAACTTTGAATGTTCTTTGAATTGCCTAGTTATTTAAAAATGATTCAATGACAAACCTATTAGAACCATTTTTGGTTATAAAAATCGACACAGCTACGAAGTATTATGACAGTTGCTAGTAAAAACCTTTGAACCTTTAAGAAATTGTAATTGTTTGCTAATATTCCCTAATATAAGGTTTAAATGCCAATTCTTCTTGTTTCTGGAGAGATCTTTATTTTACTGTTCACACAAAAGCATAGAAAACTTGCTGATGTTATGCAGTTGAGTAATTTTTTGTACCCTCAACTTGACCCTCAGGATAATCAAAACAAAACACTCCTTCAGCACACCGTGATCTCACATGAAGGTATGAAATACAGTAGGGTAAAAAACTCCTGTATTAGATAAATAAAAGCCCTTTTAAAAAGGAAGATTTTGAGTATCGATTTGAAAGAGCTCAGGGAAGGTTACTCTCAGAAATAAACAATAACAATAGAAATGCCAAACAAAAAGTCTTTGGTGCAACTAATTGGTTACACTGAAATTAAAGCAGACATGATCCAACAGCTGACTTCCAATAAGGGGAAAAACAAGGCGCTACCTTGGGAACAACATACAAATGTGGGGGTTTTCTTTACTTGTTTGTTTGTAGAGGGACCAACTTCATGTAGTTAATTCACTACTAGATACAATTTGATCTTGCCTTGTGAAACCAAAAAATGAAAACTTTTGTCAACATATTTACTAAAATTATCCTTCTGAGTAATCTCACTGTGCTAAATATCCCCTCTGTGTTCAATGGCTCTTCACACCCTCAGCTAATAACTTCTTTTTTAACAGGTTTCAGATTTGTTTTAAAATGTGTATCTGTTATAACTGTTAATACAATATGAAATATAATTGTGATTCTACAAGTTGTGTTGGTGTGTTGGTTAAGTGTACTGTTACTCAAAGATTCAGTCTACATTTGTAACATATGTACCAGTTATCAATTCCCAACGTGCCACATACACATGAAGTGATATCCACAGATATGCCAAAACAATAGCGTAGGGTTTAAAAGCCACTACAGTATGTATGAATTGTATTTTTCAAAATCAAAACCTGTATATCTCTAGATAAACTCACACATTCTTTGAGTGATTAAAGGTGGTTCAAATGCCATTTAGTTTCCATAATCAAAACCTTAAGTTCAAATTTTAAACTATGAAAGTTTATGAAGATTTTTATGAAGGTTTATTGCAACAGCAATGACAGTAAAATGTAATTAAAACAAACATGTCGAATGTTTCCAGAATAATCAAGTGAACGAGTCCAATAAATCGATGCAGATGTTTGGTGTTTGATGTTTGCAGAAGAAGGTGGAATACAGTACTACTACCAGCTATAGTATATAAATATATTATATTTAGATCCTTAAATTAATATTGTTAGTGATGTTAAAAAGAATTTAAGTTACCAAAATTTCTTTAGTTATATGAATCCATATTATTCCCTAAGTGGATTTTAAAAATTACAACTTTTTAACAATAACAACAGCAAGTATTCATAGAAAAGGTTTTATAAACTACATAATCTTTATATAGTTAGAATGAGCTCATCAAAACTTTTCCAAAATAACTACAGAATGTGACCGAGTTAAAGACTGATGCAGAAAATGGAATACTATTTTGCACTTTATTTTTTTTATTTCTATCTATCACTACCAGATGAGATACAGTATGTATAATACATTTATATTCATAAATTAATATTGTTTATGACAATGTTTATGACATTCAGAGATCTGAATGATTCTGTTATTTTTATTGTCATCTACCAAAATTTCCCTTTCCCTTTAGTTACGGAATTCCTTATTAATATTTCATTAAGTGAATTCCAAGATGATAAATAGTAGGGAAATTAAATTGAAGTGATCATTTCACTAATATCTAATGCACCTCCTGAGTGACTGCATCTGTACATCATACAGGTTTACCTTTCCAATCTACTCTGACACCCTGTCATACTGTACATGGTCCCTCTAGCCACTTTAGGTAAACCTAGACATCATCATAGTTATCCAGTATTTTAATTTCTTGTAAAAAGTGACATACAATTTACACCAGAGGAAAAAAAAAGCTATTTGACCATGTCTGAGTAGCCAGATCATAAATATTTCCAATTCCTTAGTACCAAAGACAAATCTGCAGACTTGGTTCTCTCCTCCCCACTGATAGCTGATGTGTGGTGAGTGTTCTGTGGCTGCCATCGCATCATCCAGGTGGATGCTGCACATTGGTGGTGGTGGAGGGGAGTCCCCATTACCTGTAAAGCGATTTGAGTGGAGTGTCCAGAAAAGCGCTATATAAGTGTAAGCAATTATTATTATTATTATTATTATTATTATTATTATTATTATTATTATTATTATTATTGGTTCACGTGTCTACCTCAGTGTTGAATGATCATTTGATTTCTTTTTCATATTGAAATTGCTGTTTTTCATATTTCTCCTGGAACTTATCTTTAAGTGCCCGCCTGCATTTTTACTCCTGTTGTCACATATTCTTTCATTTGATTCTACCATTCCACCTACTATACATGAAGAAGGCTCTACAGCTGAAATATTGTACTTAACTCTTTCTTTTCATAGTCGGATTTACCTCTAACTGTTGGTTTTGCATTTGTGCACTATATATAGCATGAGATATGCATTCATATGTATTAGAAAATAAAGTCAGTAGTCAGGGTTTGGCAAAAATAAAGAAAACATGTCATGTACTATATATTGTTGAAAACATAAAAGAGGAGCAGTGTTAAATAAAAGTTCTAGTCAAACACAACACAAAGTACTATAAAACCATCATTTTGATGCCATTTAATTTTGCAGCTCTGTGGGATCTTCTCCTTGTAAAATCATGTAATTAAATACTGAAGTCCATAAACATAGCCTGAGTGATTATGTGCAGTGTTTGACTACACATTGCATTATGCAGCAGATACTTAATCCTCTCAAACTGTTCAATGTGGTACATACAAAGAATTTCCTTTGTATGACCATTTTTTAAGGCAGTTCAAACTTTTACATACAGTAGTCTATTGAACACCTTCGAAAAGGCTCCATTTTCAGAATGGTTTATTTAGTCATGTTAGATTAAAACAATATAGTCTGGAAACAATATATTTTTGTTGTTAATGTTTATTCAGAAAAAAAATAGGCTGTGCAAGGAAGGAAGGGAATGTAGCAGGGAAATATTATATTGAGAGATTTGATTAAAGCAAGACGTGTGTGCCATAATGAATCAGAAAAACATAAATCTGAAGTCAACACAGCAATGTAGATCTCCGGAAGGCAAAAATAAACAACTCATTAAATTTTGGGTTAGTTCATTATAGTTTTAAATTTAGAATTTTAAATAATTAAAGTCTTTTCATCTTTATTTCCATGCAATTTGTGATAAGGCTCACAAAATAAGCCTGTTTGGATTTGTTAGTGTCTGCAAACTTTGTATATGTTGTCTTTTTTATTTATTTTGTGTTCAGAGTTATTTCTCATTTGCAAATAAGTGAAATAGTGCTAGAATTTATGTACTGTGTATGTCTATGTAAGATCCCCCTTAACATACTGTGCATTATGTTTGAGATTAAATTTCCTTGTTTGGAGTTTTTTGGGGGTATTGCTTCAGAGGAGCAGCACCAACTTACCTCTAAGCACCAATGACATGTCTTATTTTTATTGACTGTTTCAATTTTTTTCAATAATCTGTTGCTCTATGATGAATATGCATTCTATCTAAGAAAGGAGTAGTCATATGCTCCCCATCCCACCATGTGCCCTTTGCTTTTGGAATATTTAATGTGTTGTCTTGTCCTTCACCAGAACTTCAGATTATGGATGACCAAAAAATAAAGCATTGGAATCATAGCTTTACTGCTATTGTGAACCAATATATGAATAACCATAACTTCCCCAATGCATGGCAAAGATACATCAGGCTCAGATAGTTCATGACCTCGAACCTAACAGATACAGCTGTCTGTGTGCTATGTCTTGTGTAACACATACAATATATTATTCCTGTGTCAAGATGTTCATTTGAACAATTCTTGTAAAGGAACAAGTAAAGGTTTATTCCATGCTGAAAAGAGAAGAAAAGAAATACAACATTTCAGCTGTGGTGCCTTCTTTAGGTGTGGGAAACAGAAAGCTGGCAGCTGATAAAGCATGGGAGAAAAAAGCCTGGAGTGGAGAGGAGAGAAACAGAGTGGACACTCAATTGCTGTGAAGTTGAGAGAGGGGAAGAGAGGTGTGAAGTCAAAATGAATGAATAGCAGGATTAGAAGGAAACATATCTGTCATTGAAAAAGGTTTGATTCTAATTTCAGGATAATTTTTGTTTCTTTATGCAGCAGTAGTTCCAAAATCACTCTTTGAGAATGCAGACGGAGAGATCAGCATGATCATGGCCTTTAGAGGTGAAATGGGAAACTATGGGCTTGGAGAGATCTTTGATCCTCACAGCCCTGACATGTTCCCTGAAGCTGTCTCCCAGTCTCCTTCCTGTTTTACCAATGTAGATAGCTGGCCATTTTCTGCAAGAGATGCAGTAAATAAGGTGGTTGAAAGTACAGATGCAGCCATTCAAAATGCACGGTACAAACCCGCGGTACGGGAAACTACCCACAAGCCACCACAGGGCACCGCGGTAAGTGATTGGCTGGCCAAAATGACCGACAGGGGCACTCGTGGTGCACTGGTCAGTAGTGAAAAGATTTAATCATTTAATCTCTTTACTGTGCACATTTTAATCTGTTTAGTATTGAATATTTATATGAAATTTTACCACTAAAGGGAAATTTTAGTAGCTGAGCATAAAAAGAAGAGGAGCATAACACATCTGAAGGTCATAAACTATATTAATTTAGGAACATAAACATTACTGTATGTAAACTGTACTGTGTATGGCTGGTCTTGGTAGTTTAAAGAAAAAATACTCACCAGTCTTCCATTTCTCCCTAAACATTTTAAGCATGAAAGTTTTATGAAACAGTAACCAAATATGCGATTGCTGTATGGAATGAATTTTAATTAAAAAAATATTTAACACGAAAAGTAAGCTGTTTACATCTTCCGCCTGAGAACATAGTCACCCGTTGCTACCCAACACAGAAACACAGCCACTAACTAGCAAAGAGATGACATTAGCTAGCCAATATGATAAAGAAATAAATGATAATTTTGTTTATTTCTTTTGCACATTTATTTGAACATTTCTATCGATTGTACAAGCACTTGGAAACTGTCCAATCCCTAGTTCATCAGGCATTTTCTTTTACGCTGTGGGCATTCTCCCGGTCTGGCGCCGGTTTGTATCTTCTAGGATATAATGCCAGCGATTTTTTGTTAAATTTGGGTTTCCAATAATGCTGCAGCAAACATCTTGTTTTTATGTCCACTATAACAGACAATCTCCTTTTCTTTTAACCGAGCGTTTAATAATTTCCTAAAATGAAAATGATTTCCTTTATTTCCCTCACTGGATCAATAAAAGTATCTATCATCTATCTAAACTATGGGACAGAATTCTGGGGTCTCCCTATACCAGAGATTACGGTAGGGCTTCAGAATGGTGATTGGCTGACACCATCTGACACCCCTCTGATTGGAAAAAAAAGACGTGTTGATCTGCTATACGTACTGTACCAGGAAGAGGATTTCTTTCTATTTGAAACGTGTATTTTAAAAGTTTAATTTAGAAGTAAAAACCTTACAGCGTTCAAAGATTTTTAAACTGATCAGGAGGAAGAAAAATCACCCGTGTTTCGTGCATAAAAAGTGGTTATTAACTATCAAAACCTGTTTTATTTATTTGATTTTTATTTAGATTAGGAGTTCCCATCACCCCCATTCCCATTTAAATCACAAACCCGTGTTTAATTAAATGTCTTTTAATGTAAATCGTTATCTTTGTCTTCTGCATAATATAGCGGCAATGCTTGTTAATTAAGACAGAATTAAGTGTTGCAGTGCTTTCCCAAATGAGGCCTCATCTCTCTGTTCATTTCTGTGGTGCAGCCACAGAGAAGCTATTCATGCAGGCTGATTTAAAGATGTTTTCTTTTGATAAGGGACAGCTCCCAAATGGGGATGCACTTAGCTAAGCCTGGCTATCATGATCAATGGTCATCCATTGGCGCCTATCTGTCTAGGGAGTGCCAGAGGGACATCTGGACTGCATTCCTAGGTGTCAGGAGTAAATGACTCATATCTCACCTTGATCAACCAATCAGGGACTGGTAGGGCCGAGTAACCCACGTGGGACTCTGATGCCCATGGAACTTTCAGCCAATGAACGAGCTGAAGTTCCTCCAGGTAAAAACAGGCAACACAGAGGGCCTGAGTGGACTTCTGTGGACTTTTCTAAAGGGAATTCAAAGGAGAATTCCAGGGCAGGTCGGCCCAGGAGCAGAAGGCTCCCAAGGGCAGGACATTCTCGCAGCGCGCCTCCTGACCATCCTGAGACTCAGCCCGGACAACCACGGAACGGCCAGTGTGTCCGAGTGCCAGAACTTTCCTTTGTTCTAAGAGTCTAGAGCGGAGGTTGCCAGAGAGTAACCAGAGGATCCACCCGAGGTTAGCACCAGCAGCAGGCCTCGTGAACAGGTCAGAACTGTGGACAGCTGAATCACTATTCAGAACTAGCGCTTCATCAGGAACGAACCGGTCCTCTTCCTGACTTGCTGGGACCCACAGTCATCTTTTCTCCTGTGCACAAACTTTGCTAGTTAAAGCCTACATTAACTAGCCGGCCAGTGAGCCGCAGCGCACCGTCGCAAGCCGCACAGCACAGCCTGGCACGGAGCCAGAGAGCCCGCAGGAGATCTGAATCCCCAGAGATTGGATGAGTATTCAACTTCAATGCATTACAGCTCGAGAATTCAATTGTTATCCCAACCAGTTGATATCAATTTAATTTCTAAGAGTTATGTACTTGTTTTGAGTATCTAATGTAGAAGTTATAACCAAGTGCATTTATGAAACGGTCTAAATGAATGATATACTGAGCGTATGTCCTCTTGATATATGTAACTCTTTGTAACTGACTGAATATATACCTTTTGTATTCTGATAACCCTCTCGATAAGATCTGTTAGGTTTACATGCATATTCTATGTATTAATAAATGTATTCTCGTGTATTAGTACCTGTGTGTGTGCGTTGTTTGAGTTATATCGCATGGTTGGATTCTAAAGCCATCAAAAGAATCATTTTGTGATTTACTGCTACAATTAATAATTGTCCCAGTAAATGCCCAAACCCTATAGAACTGGTGCCTTCAGAGAGCACACTACGATAATAATGTTCACCGTTCTGTCCAGCAAATTAATAATAAACTTTATTTTATATAGCGTTTTAAACGAATAAGTAATTAGTTTGCTTATAAACCTAATCACTTATTCTACATAAACACAGAGTAATTGCTCTCTGAAAATGCTTTTTCTTTTTATTTAGGCTCAGATTTCAACTATAGATCATACACTAATTACTAGCAGTAAATACGGATGTTTTGCTCCCTCTTACCACAAAAATATGTATTGTAGCTGGGATGAACTTTTTTTCGAACGTGTCGTTACTTGCTGCGACTCAGGCACGGAATGGTTAAAGATGGCGACAACTCAGGCACCCAGAGATGGGGGGGCGTCTTTCCACCTCCATAACTAAAATGCCAAATAGGAGTAGTTTTTAATTCAGTTTGAATTATAACTGTACGTACTGTGTTCGTATTTGCCCAGGGCTTTAAAGAGAGGGCGAGCCAACATTTTTCGGTGCCGTCGTCTGCGCTTTTAAAGGTACCCCTGTCGCGGAAGAATTTGACCTCGGAAAGTTCACCCAGCGTAATTATTGTTTCATTGCACTTTGACAGATTATCTTTAAATCAATTGTTGTCAGAATATCCCCACCTCCAAACAAGAACAAAATTGCAACGATTTTATTAACTGCCTGTTTCAGTAACCTAAAGTATATATCTAAAGTAATAATTTAACAATATCTGTAAATGTTTTAAGATATGTTTATGTTGTGAATGTCTGTAGATTGTATCTTATTTTTAGTTTTTGTTTTGTTTCACGTTAATTTTATAAGGGAATCTTGATTAAAATACTTTTATTTTTTCACAATCTGGTAATGCCAGGCAGAATTCACATTCGCTGCAGCCAAATGGCCTTGCAGATCAGATACTGTATCAAGGAACAAAACAATTATTGCGCCCGGCTCCTCAATGGAATCGCTTTAGCATGCTTCGTTGGTGTAACACTCCAACACTCTGTGTCTACAGTACATTGTGAACAAACCGGATTCACAGGTATTTTCAACCCCCAACCAATGTTGTTTCATCGGTTATTATCCTGTAAAGCACTTTGAGGAGCCACCTTTAAAGGCGCTATATAAAATAAAGTTTATTATTATTATTAATATTGATCATATTTTTCCTCCCAGAACTTGTAAATTGTTGTTGTTATTGTTGTTGTTATCCTGTAAAGCGCTTTGAGAAGCACGCTGTCCAGCTTGTCAGGTGCATTCTTTTGTAAAATAATAAGTAGAGCTTTGGGCTTATTAGTGCTCCACTTACAGCAACCCAATGTAAATACATTTTGTCTCCAAATCCACTACCACTTGTATTAATCATAGCCCTGCCAAATGATGCAAATTCCGCTGCAATGGTTGTGTGCAGGAAGTATTCAGTATGGCATCTCCATGTTCAAGTAAACACTGCTCTGTGTGCAAATGCAAATGCATTTAAAAAAAGTTTTTTTTTTTTAAAAAGCCACCTTTAAAGGTGCTATATAAAATAAAGTTTATTATTATTATTAATATTGATGATATTCTTCCTCCCAGAACTTGTAAAATTGTTGTTGTTATTGTTGTTATCCTGTAAAGCGCTTTGAGAAACATACTGTCCAGCATATTGTATTTCATTGCACTTTGACAGATCGTCTTATAATCACTTGTTGTTAGAATATCCCCCAAGAGGATATTCCCCCCAAGAGGATATAGAGGATATCCCCCAAGAGGTATCCAGTTAACAGTGAAACGGCATACAGTCTGGGGAGATCGCCCATTTTCCATGTAAATAGTTCGCTGGTTCCGCACCCCTTGGTGTCTCAAGGTGAAACACCCCTTCTACCTTGCCCCAGTCCACGAGGACTGTATCCTGGGGTTAGACTGGTTGCAGCAAGTGGGTGGTTGCCTTGACCTGGGCATGAGGGACGGGGTGCTGCGCCGGGGGTGGCGGGTGCCCTCCAGCGGCGAGGTCACTTGCGTCCAACCCCAGGATACATTCCTCGCGGACTGGGGCAAGGTAGAAGGGGTGTTTCACCCTGGCAGCCCCAAAGTGCACGGTGAGCACCGTGGGGGTCCTGCTGCCTCGGTGCCCGGCAGTACACCAGGCCGCAGCAGGGTGATGGTCGAACCGGTGTCGACAAGGGCCTGGCAGGGTCTGCCCTCGATGAGGCAGGGAAGAAATAAGCCCCGGCTGTGGCCAACCCTTCCCACAGCAGGCAGGGTGAAGCGCTCCTTCTGGCTTTCCGGAGCTGGGGTAGCGTTGGCCGTCATTTGAAACAAAACAAAAACTAAAAATAAGATACAATCTACAGACATTCACAACATAAACATATCTTAAAACATTTACATATATTGTTAAATTATTACTTTAGATATATACTTTAGGTTACTGAAACAGCCAGTTAATAAAATCGTTGCAATTTTGTTCTTGTTTTTAGGTGGGGATATTCTGACAACAATTGATTTAAAGACAATCTGTCAAAGTGCAATGAAACAATAATTACGCTGGGTGAACGTTCCGAGGCCAAATTCTTCCACGACAGGGGTACCTTTAAAGTGCAGACGACGGCACCGAAAAATTTTGGCGCGCCCTCTCTTTAAAGCCCTGGGCAAATACGAAGACAGTACGTACAGTTTAAACTGAATTAAAAACTACTCCCGCAGAGAGTGATGAAAACCGCGCAGCGTCAGGTGAATGCACATTAATATGTTGGGCTTTTGGGTTCGGGTGGATTTGCGCCCCACAGTTCAACCTGCGGTACCGCTGTGTACTGTACATACAGTACGAACATGTGTTATTTTGAAATATAAAAAATATCAATATACTTTAGAGAAATTGAGTATTGGTGTGTATTTTTTCTTTAAAATACCAATAACAGCAACATACAGTTTACATAATATGTTTATGTTCCTAAATTAATATAGTTTATGACCTTTATGGCCTTATTCTCCTCTGCGTTTTATGCTTAGCTACTAAAATTTCCCTTTAGTGGTAAAATTCCATATAAATATTCAATACTAAATGGATTAGAATGTGCACAGTAAAGAGATTAAATGATTAAATCTTTTCACTAACGACCAATACACCACATTAACATTGGAATGTTTTTTTTTACAACTGTCAAAAGAAGCGATATACAACCTGTCTCCTCTATAACTCTTCAGTTTACAAAGAAATTCCGCCAGAGCCTCACAACATTGTCCAATAACACTCTTCTTGCGTCTAATTTTTAGTTAACCAGGATTTGAGCTACAGACCATAACAGACCAAAAAACAGAATCCACCTGCGATTCGGGTGTTAACAAAACGTGTTTACAAAGAAAGTGAAATACAGTAATACTACCAGCTATATAGATACATAGATTTGGACATTTAGATCCTTAAATTAATATCATGATTAATTTATTTAGATACGTGCTTACATATTCTTGATTATAAAACAGATAATTCAGGTCCTGGAATCTGACTGGCTGACACCATTCTGAAGCGGTACCATAATCTCTGGTATACGGACGCCCCTGAAATTTGACTTGTTACTGTGTGATAAATTTTAAAGACGTAGATAAAAAAGTTTGGATTCTCATGTATCTGGTACAAGTATCTTTTAAAACAGTCTTTGTTGTGCTCTTGAGGATCCTTGTGATAATTGTAGCTCTGGTTGAATGATAAGTGTCGCAGTTTAAATAATTTTCGTTGTTAGAAATTATGAAACGCTCTGTTAAAAGCAAGGGAGTTTTATGTCTGTTATACTAAAAGAAAATGCCAGACGAACTAGGGATTGGACAGTTTTTCAGTGCTTGTACAATCGATGGAAATGTTCAAATAAATGTGCTAAAGAAATAAACAAAAAAAGTAAGTTATTATTTTATCATATTGGCTAGCTAATGTCCCATCCTTGTTAAATAGATCAACCAAATGCTGTGTTGTTACTTTTTGTCGATGAAAAAATAAAGTCTTTTCATTTAAAATGACGGTTACAAATAATGTGGACCAGCGTAATACTTTGAGTTTACAGCTTGTCCAAGGTCATTCATTATTAATAATATGAGTAATATCTTCGGTAAAGGCTTTGATGCATAAAATATTTCTGCATAATTAAAATATTTATGATGAAGGTAGGTTGTGTACTTTTGCCCAACTGAGCAATCTTGCTTTCATAAAATATACCAACTTTTTAATGACTGATGATTAACATGCTGTAATACACAGTTTAAATTTAAAAGCTCAAATGCTGTACATTAGAGGTTAAGCTTTATTGGCTCCTCCTGGCGGTTTTACAAGGTGATTCCGGATACTTTCCGGTATGACATCAAATGACGCGATACAGCGCGTGATACTGCGTGCTACTGCGTTTTGATGCGACACGCCCACTGGGGTATACCGCGAAATACCCCACCCATTTTGAATGGTTGCATCTGTACAAGATGTCATCTGAGTGATCTGGAATTGTCCAGAGAGGCCTTGAATGTGCGTGGTATTGGATATATATTTACAGGTGATGCAACACGTTCTGTTGCAGGGGAAAATGATATTGTAGAAGAGTCCCTTTCTGCATCCATAAATACCATTCTAGTGCCCCACCGTTCACCTTCCGCATGTTCAAGTGGCAGAGCAGTTTCAGAAATGCTTCAAAGGCTGAGAGTGGTCAAGGGAGTTGTGAAAAAGAAGGTTGAGTAGATTAGGTGGTTGTCAATATGAGGTTATGGGGTGATCTGAAAAAAAGTACCAGTGGAGAGATCATCCCTTAAGATGGGGAAGTTTACATTAATGGTTCTGGGGATAAAAAGGGTGTTAGTGGGTAGGGAAGCACCAATGGAATGTGGTTGTGAGGCCGGGATTTCCTAATTCAGTTGATGATCTGAGGGCTATTTTTGGCTTTTGGCTTAATAATATGGGTGGGGTATCCTCTGGTAATGAAAAAAGAGTGCATTTTGAGGGCTTCATTTTGGAAATCCATGTCATGACCGCAAAGTCTTCAGAGCCTGAGGGAATGTGAAAAAGGTAGAGAATTTTTAGTACAGATGTAGTCATTCAGAATGCGCGTTACAGGGGCTGCTCTTTACAGCAGCATGTGATTCGCTGGCCACAAATGAACAACAAGTGGCACATGTGGTGCATTAGATTTTGGTAAAATTATTGCTTTATTTACTCTCTGTACTGTGCATGCCTAAATCTGCTTAATATGGAATATTAGTGTATGCTTTTCTTTTCAGCATGGAATAAACCTATTACTTGTTCCTTTGCAGCCTATGCATGCTGACACAGTTACCCACCTGAATAAATATTATGTACACTTTACCAGCTTTTTAAATATTTTTACATTTCAGCATGTCCAATGTTAAATAATATTATTAAAAACATGAACGACCAAATGTGAATGCTGTCAACATTGGGAGTAAAAAACAGTATTAAAACGCCTATTTATGAGACATTGACAGTTTCAGATGTCAATAACTTTCAGAACAGATGACACAGAGCCTTGAAACCACAAGCATTTTAAAAATCGTGATTGTGACTTTTTAATGAATTATAGTCATATTGCAACTATGTATTAGGTTATTCTGAGAGTAGGAGTCATCACCTGATAAGAAGAAATGGTATTCTAGGAGGTCTTAAATGTCCCAAATGCCTTTACGTCCAATTTACGTCCAAGGTATGCAGTTATTATATGTATAAAGTGCATCTTTTACTTACAGATGCAGCCATTCAAAATGTTCGAGGTGTAACTTGGCATACCTAAGGAACATATCGTGTTACGCCAAAAAATAAGGGCCTTTTTATTTTTTTTCAAATAATCTGATGGAAGAATGCATTATTCTGTAAAACTTCCATGTGGTGTAGTGAAGCCTTCCTGTATCATGTTCATCTGGATCTGCATGCAGTAAATCTTTTTTTAATAATAAAAATTTAATTTGTATTATCCCCATTAGTGTCTTCCTACGCTAATCATACTGTACAATAACATACATACAGTATACAGATTTTATTAGCAATTGTGTATAAATAGTAATTATAAAATAATTTTATTTTAGGTTTTATTGATGAATAAATTATACATAGTGGCTTTAAAAAGCTTTTAATAAAGAATTTATAAGCAAATAAACACGTAAAAAACTTAAGAAGCTAGTAGTGACTTGAATGACATTGCGCAAGTCTGCACTATATACTGTATATGTTTTTTTTCTAAGGAAAAACACAAATTCATACAACAATACTGAAATAATTACAACTTTTTTATTTATAATATATTATTTTTAGTGTCTTTCTCAGTAATTTCATGCAAGTTTTTATTCAGCATTTTTATTCATATTGTTTTTTTGAAACACATACCTTTGGTTTCACTTAACCTGTAAGCAATTACATTATTCTATTTGATGTTCATATATACTGTATATTTGTACATCTTATATATTATAAAGCTTTTTTATAGTGAACTGGAAAAATCATCACTTGGAGTTTCTATTGAGCTCATCTAAGCAGTCACTGATTTGGTGATTCAGTGGTAGAATTCTCACCTGTCATGTGGAAAGGTCCAAGTTCGATTCAAGTTAATGAGCAAGTTCTTTTATTTGGAGATGATATTGTAACGCTTACGGCCGACAGGCACTGTGTAAGAGCCGGCTTACCAGAGCAGGTGATGTCACCGCCCTTCCCAGTAATAGCAGGACCACAGCCTCTGGGCTGTGGAGAGATCTCTCTTTGGCTCACCGGGCTGGGTCCCTGTGACGCGGGAGTCCCGGGTTCGAGCCCCCGACGGTGGGGGGCCGACCTAATGCAGCAAGGGTGCCCGCCTGAACCCCCGTTGCATTACAATATAATAAAATGCATGTGGATTACACAATACTAACTTAAGTGCTAGACATACTGTATTTCATTGAAAATGTTAATTTTCCAATTGTTAGGAATAGTAGCCATTGTGTTTGCATACAAAATCCTATTAGAAAGTAACCTCTTGTCACAACAACAAAGGTTTATGCTACATAGATACTGTATAAGTCCTTGATGAAGCCTGACCACCTCTCAAGGTTCAAGGTTCACTTTATTGTCATTCTACACAAAGGGCCACGGTGCACAATACACTAGAACAGTGGTTCTCAAATTTTCTGGACCAAGTACCACCCCTAATCCAACCAAAGCATCCAAGTACCACCTACAAGTCATCATCTCATAGGAACCCCAGAAATTCTCAATGACCAACATGAGCGCGCGTGCACACACTCACACATACATATAATAAATAATATAATAATAAATGTATTTGATATAGCGCCTTTAAAGGTGGGTTCTCAAAGTGTTTTACAGAAAAAAAAAACATTAACAACAACTAATAAAAAAGCACCATTTCAGTGAGAGGGGTGAGCCTGTTTAGTTGAGCAAAGCAGATGTGAATTAATTTTTCGAGCCTTGATACAACAGAGTCTAACAGATATTAAATCGTCAGGCATTTTCTTGACGGCAAAGGTCTCGCGGTGGATGTTGTAATGCGTACATTAGTTTCTGGAGCAACCTCTCTAATTCGTGCAACTACACCGTTATGTCGGCTTGTCATTGCTCTAGCACCGTCTGTACAAACCCAGATGCATTTTATCCAGTCGAGGCCATTCTCTTCGATAAATTCATTCAGAAGCTGAAATATGTGCTCTCATATAGTTCCTGTTGGTAGCGGTTTACAGAACAGAAAGTCTTCATGGGACATGCCCTCAAACTCGTATCTAACGTAAACGAGCAAATTGGCCAAATCGACTACAGACTCATCTAATTGCAGTGAAAAACATCTGTTCATTTTAACGCGCTCTATCTGTGTACTTTTGATATAACCCTTCATTTCAATAATTCTATGAATGACTGTGTCTTTCAGGGGGAGGGGGGCAGCAGGTCGAGCTGTTTAGCAGCTTTTTCTCTACACATAATACGTGTCAGCTCTTTTGCCAACGGTAAATAAGGTTCTTCAAAAATAGTGTAGCTTACTTGGTTTAGCAATCCGCAAGCTTGCATTTTTCCGCGTTTCCGTTTTTATTTCTGTATTTATTTAAAGTTTTTATTTCATGCGCATGGGAGCGAAACACGGTGTATTTTTCTCAAATTAGAACAGTTCTTAAATATTTTTCTGTTATCACGCTTTCCTGTGCTCACAAGATTATCTCCGTTCATAGCACGTATTTCTATGCATTCCTGTGTTTACAACGTTGGCATTGTTCCAAAATCACGCACATTCTCCTTTCTCCCTATTTGCTGGAGATACAGTAGCTTTTTTTAAATACAATTGGTCACTTGCATCCGTAGCACGCATTCCTATAGAGTGGTATAGAATTACAGAGTATCTCTTGTGTACACTGAAGTATTAGCGCGCACTGTATCGTAGTACGTAGGCTGCGTATTCGACACGTATTAAAATACAAAATATGAAAACCCGTCCCGATTTTTCAGCGCACACGACACAGTTCCATGGTCACTTGGCGTACCACTTGGCGGCACGCCACGTACCACTGCTGGTACGCGTACCACAGTTTGAGAACCACTGCACTAGAACAATATGCAATACACAATACACTAGAACAATCAGAATAATGTCACAAAACAACACAGAAGAACACACAATTAGTGGCTGTTGACATAGTATAGGTCTATAAATAAGAATAAAATATTGTAATGAGTAGGTAAATAGCTAAATGAATAAATGGGTATTTACAGTAGTAATGTGCATATAAGAAGTCTGAAATACAGGGGTGGTGTTGGGGGGAGCAGGAGACAAATGCAGAGAATGGTGCAGGGCATAGACATACAGTAGCACAACACAACGGTGGAAACATTACAGAGCATACAATTATTAAGACGGTAGTGTTAGTACAGCAGTGGGTGGGTGGTCAGTCCATGTGCTGTCTGGAATTCAGTAATCTAACAGTCTGTGGGAAAAAGCTATTTCTGAGCCTGGTGGTGCTGGCTTGCAAACTGCAATGCTGTCTTCCAGAAGGTGGGGATGAGAGGGGTCTTTGATGATGGTGCATGCTCTCCTGACACACCGCTTGTTGTAAGTAAACTGGATGGTGGGCATTGAAGTCCTGGTGATGGACTAGGCTGTCTTCACCACACGCTGCAGAGCTCCCTGGTTGGAGACAGTGCAGTTCATATACCAGACGGTAATCCTGAAGAGTAGTATCAAACGTTCTACATCCTACAGGAATTTATGAAATTCTAATTATTCTAATTCGGGAAATAGTATACTTCATTCATTGCATTGTAATGCAAAACACCTTTTTTATTTTTTCAAAGAGTCTGATGCAGGACAGGACTATTTTGTAAAACTGCCAGGTGACGCAGCGAATGCTTAACGTGGCATGTGGAGGAATTCTGAGCTGTCACACAAAACACTTTGGTTTGAATCCCAGCCAATGCCCACTCCCGTGGGGAAAATCTTTGTCCCACAATAAAATTTAATTTATGTCCTAAATTTGCACATTTTAATACATCACAGTATTTTGAATATTAAATTAATATTAAAAAGGAAAAGATGGGCTATTTTACAAAGCAAAATTATGTAACCAGATATTTAAAGAATATTTATATATTTAAAGAGAATAAAAGAATAGTTTATTGTTATAGGCCATTGTGAACACAATAATTTTTCAGGTTTAATTCATATTAAAATAATCTTAGGAAACATATACAATTAGGAAAGAGATAATTTTATTTTAGATTTTGATTATAAAAATAATTCTAGTTGCTTTAAACCATACAGTATTATACTGTGTTTAAGGGTGAATAAACCCAAGGGGCAATTGCAGTGAAAGCAGCTACCTTAAGATCAATTACAATAAACTTGGCCGCTGAAACTAGTCTGCAGCACTTTCCTAGACCTGTTTTCAATTTTAACGAACCCAAAGTAAAAATGGAACACTGGAACATTCCTGAATATAGTGATAGTAATATCATCACTAAGTAATGAACTTATTCATCCGTTGATTAAAATGTATTGTAACATTTAACTAAAATTGCTTTCCGTTCATACCAGTTATTCATAATGAAGTTCATTAATACATGTATTTATAAATAAACGCATAATTTATTAATAATGAAGTTTAATGTCTATTTTTATTAGTAGCTGTATTACAGCTAAGGCATGTAGAGCCTTTAGTATGCAATAGTGATAGTTTTCAAATATCCTGGATAATAAAGAGAACCAAAATAAAATACTCCTTTAGAAGGGATGTCTTAAATATGTTCTGTCACATCTGGCTGTTAAATGAACATTTGTTGTATATTTTTAATTTGTTGTATTTGTTGTATTTTTATTGTGATGGTAATGTACCCTTGTGTTTCTCAGGGAAAGCAGGAATATTAGTAAGTTATGTAGAATAACAATAAGTTGTGCAGGCAAAGGTATGTTAAAGAAATAATTATCGCCATCCTATTTAAGGTGATTACTTATGACAAACTATCACTTCTCTGTCCTGTGCCTGTTGTCAGCAGTAAAACAGCTGGAGTGTGCTGAATGTCTGAATGTCTTGGAGACATAACAAGAGGCATACCTAGTGAAAAGCAAGCAAAACACTGTTTCCAGAGGCTAATAAGATCAGAGGAACAGCACTGAACTGAAATGACCACAAAAGATCTTTTACAGAAGTCTCCTAAATTTACAAACCTTTATCTCCTCCTTTGCAGGGGAGAACTGATGCACAATAGTCTGGTTATTTCTTTATACAATACACCCTCTGTTATCACAAGAGTCGATGAAAGCCTCTTCTTGCCATTTTCCACTTCGCAGTCTGGCAGTGAGTGCGAGTCTAAAAGAATTGAGAGGAGATTTTGTTGCTGTGCTCAGTAGACACTTCTCTTTGTCTAGTGGCCGGGCACGCTACCAGATCAAGTAAGACTGTTCTTCAGTTGATGACCTTTCACTCCACAGTAAGCACAGAGGCCTTGTCATCTACATGGGGAGTTCATTCTTCTGGAGACAGGATGGTCATTCCAAGCTGCTTTGGTTCCTCGGTTGTCAACTGGTCCAATCTTGAGTTCTTTTGAGAGGAGGTGTTGGGTGAAAGGAAGACTTTTGATGTTGGGAATTTATTGAACCATGTGGAATCCATGACATCTCTCCTTGTGACATTCCTTCAGTGGAGTATCTAGATAAACTTCTAGACTGAAATTCCATTTGAAATAGGGCCTTGTCTCCCCAACCACTCTCAGAGGCACAGGTTTTAAAGCAAATGGCATAGGAATGAGCAGATCTGGAACCCTGCCTCAGCAGCAGCAATTGGTGCTGTCTTCCCGGTGTCCATCTAGTATGGTCCATCTAGACAGGTATGGTATGGTCCATCTAGACAGTAAGATATTAGAGCACACTGTTAGGAGTCGTTACTTAAATTCATCATCAGTTGTAAAATTCACAGAGCTGTTAAACACTCAGGTAATGTCTTTTGAGAATTCCATTTCTGTAAATGATTTTGTTGAAAATTTTAATAATGTGTTGACAACCACATTAGATATTATAGCTCCAAAAAAGATAAAAAAAATAAGCCATTTTGTCATGTAATGCTTTGGAAAAATAATACTATCTGCAATCTTAAAAGAGAGTGTCATAAAGCCGAACGTATTTAGTGAAAAAGAAAGTCGCAGGGTTATGCTAACATTCTCAAGGAGGAAATTGCTAATTATAATAGAGCCTTACGAAAAGAAAGACAATCTTAATTGGAAAAAATCCAAGATTATCGTTTTCTACTATTAATAATTCGATAAATCAGACTTCAGTGAATGACTGGCTAAACCAAGTCTCATCACGAAAATGCAATTAATTTGCATTATATTTTCATAACAGAATCTTAAGTATTCGATCTTGTATTGTGCAAACCTAGACATACCTTTTAGTCCACCTATGAATAATATGATTGCTTTTCCTAAGATAGAACCATATTTAAAAATGTAGTCTCACAGACTAAATCACCTACTTGCTGTCTTGACCCAATTTCGACTAGGCTTATTAAAGATGTTTTTGATTATTTGATTTTTTTAGCAGACAGTGTTTTGAAATTGTAAACTGTAAGACAGCTGTAGTAAAACCTTTACTTAAAAAAGGCAGTCTGGATAGTTCTGTCTGTAGTAATTTTAGGCCAATATCCAACCTCCTTTTTTAAGTAAAATACTTGAGAAGATTTTAATGACAATTTAATGACTTTTTAAATGAAAACAGCTTTCTTTAAAAATATCAATCTGGCTTTCGTAAAAATCATAACACTTAGACTGTTTTGGTAAAGGTGATTATGGCATTAGATTTAGTGTTGATAGAAACACTGTATCTGTACTTGTTCTCTTGGATCTCAGTGCAGCATTTGATATGATAGTCCATCATATTCTACTACATCGTCTTGAAAACTGGGATGGTCTTTCTGGTAAATGTACTCAAATGGTTTCAAACATATTTAACAAGTAGACAATTTTTTGTTAGTTTAGGTGATCATGTATCAAAAAAAAAGATATGTATCAGGTCAGAAACGTAGGTGTTATTGTTGATTCTGTTGATTTTCATCCCAATTTACAAAAATTACTCTGTTACAATTTAGGAATATAGCAAAAATTAGACAATTTCTGTCTCTGTGTAATGCTATGAAATCGATATGTGTATTTGTTACCAGCAGACTTGATTCCTGTAATGCTCTCGATACTGGATACTGGAGAGATCATATAACTCCTGTGCTGGCTAAACTGAATTGGTTACCTGTTGCTTTTAGAATTGATTTTAAGGTTCTCCTCCTTGTTTTCAAACCTTTAAATGGATTAGCACCAGAATTATCTTACAGAATGTATATAAAAATATATATATATGGCCGTGTTCTTAGATCCTCAGGTGCTAGTCTACTTAATATTCCAAAAGATAAGCATAGGATTAAGCATTGGAGAGACAGCCTTTTGCTACTATGCACCCAAACTTTAGTTTTTTTAGTATTCCTAAAAATATTAGGGAGGCTGCTTCTGTGGATATTTTTAAATGACAGCTTAAGATGTTTTTTTTTCTCATTTTTAATTGATTTTTCTTATATGATTTTAATTATAATTGTTTTGTTTGTGTATGGTTATTTTTTGTAATAATGATATTATTATTGTGCTCTTCTGCTCTTCTCTTCACTGATAACTAATGTGCAGCGAGCGTGCTGCTGTCACATCTTCCAGGTTGGTGCTATATTTTAATGGTTGTTATTATTGTAACGCATACGGCCTCCATTGCTTGTGAGACTTGTATTAATTTTATACTGTACATTACAGTACATTAAATATTTATTTTTTAAAAGAAAGTACAGCTATTTTACAAAAGCAAAATTATTCAGCCAGATATATACTGATGGAAAAAAGAAACACAACATTTTCTGGAATGAGATTACTATAGTTATAGTTTATGTACTTTCAGAAAAAGTTGTTAATTTGTTTTAAGCCCTCTGACCAGCAATACATCTTGCAAGGTGAGGCATTGCAACTTCCCAATCACATGAAAGCTCATTAGGTGCACTTTTACCCAACCAGGTCCAGGTGAAACAATGCCTGATCAGGTCACCTTAAAAAAAGGCCTTAATTCAAAGCTTAGGTCACTACAAGAAAAAGGCCACACTTAGTCAGTTTTATGTGCATTCCATAATACCTCGAATGTCACCAGAAACAAGTGAGAGGGCCATTGGCATGCTGCAGGCAGACATGTCATGTGCCAGCGCTCCTGGTTACTACTATGGAGTAACTCACTCCACTGTGTTCCGACTGCAGAGAAGGTTTCAGCAGACTGGCAGGACAGATTGCCCTCGAGTGACCACACTAGACCAGGACCGAGACATCAGACTGGTGCATCTGAGAGATTGTTTCAGACCTGCCACCCGTACTGCTGCTGAAACTGCCAGCAGGCACAATGCCCGCACCACTGACAGGACAGTGAGGCTCCATGCTGCTGGCCTTAGAGCAAGGAGAACTGTCAGATGCCCTCTGCTCACACCTTCTAGACGTCACACCCGACTGGCTTGGGCCAGACAGAGGCTGCAATGGACTTGTCAGCAGTGGGATTAGGTCCTCTTCATGGATGAGTCACTCTTCAGCCTGTTCCATGCAGATGGGAGGGCCAGAGTTTGGAGGTGGATGTGTAGCATTTCTTTTTTCCATCAGTATGAAATTTAGTTGTTGTTATTATTATAGCTTCATGTGAATGTGATGTGCTTCTTTCAGGTTTAAATCTGCATAAAAATAATGTATACTTTGTCTTAAATTTCAGCAACATGTAATTGGGAAACAATTTTACATTACATTTTGATTAGGAAAAATATATTTCACACATACTGTACTGTAGAGGCTTTAAAAACATGATATCATACTGTATATACAGTATATTTATGTAGGGTACCCATCATTGACATTACATTACACTATTATATTGGCATATCTGTGGATATGATGTCATGTGATTTGCATGTGTAGCATGGAATTGTAGTATTTGTTCAGGTGTTCGGTTCACGTAGCCCAAATTTTAAAAGTATAGTATAATACATGCTGTGAATGACATATGTTCCACTTTTAATAGACCATACCATTTCATGATAATAATGGTGTTGCTCCACCTTTAATCACACAAACAACGTGCTATTTGAAGTAGTGTTTTTGCAGCTTGTATCTCTAGATGAACAGTTCAGTTGTTCTGTGGTCCTGAAGTTTAAGGGTGAAAGGCAAGCCATGCTCCAGGCAAAGGCTTACAAAAGAGACTCCCTCTGACGTCTTTGGAAATGCTATCAAGGAATGATGAAGCAGGCTAATTAAAAATGGAGCAGTATGAATAATGCAGGCCTAAAATAGGCTATGGACAGGCTAGCTTGAATATACTGTAGATGCTGCTATATCACCCTGCAACTAACAACTGGCAACCATCTAAAGCTAAGCAGGTGTGAGCCTGGCCAGTACCTGAATGAGAGGCCTCCTGGTAAAGCACATGTTGCTTCTTGAAAAGGTTTTATTGGGACCAGTAGGTCTGTTTAATTCCTTATGCCCCAGGATAGTGAGGGGGAGAAGACTACACTTTAAAAAAAGGTGCAGTTTTCCATATGAGGTGTAAAACCCAGGTCCTGACTTTCCATTGTCATTGAAAATCCCATGTCTTTTCCCAAAAATAGTAATGGTGTTATCATTGGCATCTGTCCAGATCTCCCTATATACAGATGCAGCCATTCAAAGTGAGCGGTACAGATACGTACCGCAGGTAATTGGCTGCGGTGTCACGCATCATGACGCAAGATGATGCGGGGTACCGCGGTAAGTGATTGGTTGACCGACAGGGGCACTCGTGGTCCGTTGGTCTGTCGTAGAAAGACTAACAGTAAACGTCTTTACTGTGCCCGTTGTAGATATTGAATTTTACCACTGAAGGGAAATCTTAGTAGCTGAGCATAAAAAGAATAGGAGCATACTGTAACGCGTGTGAAGGCCATAAACGATATTAATTTTGGAACATAAACATACAGTACTGTATATGGCTGGTCTTGGTACTTTAAAGTAAAAAATACACACCAGTATTCCATTTCTCCCTAAACATTTTAAGCATCGAAGTCTTTAACTAAAGAGATACCGGAGTCAACAAGCATACTTTTAGAATTTGATTAATAGGGAATATAATATGGAATTGCGTATCTAAAGAATTCAATAACGATATGATTATATTCGTGTACTGCGACAGGGCTGTGTAGGGCTGTTTCGCCTCCCTGTTCATGTGACTTCCCCTGTAGCCTACTGGTCTACGTGCCTGACTAACAACTCACAGGTTGTGTGTTCAAATCCAGCTGGTGCTGAACTTTTCTTTTAACAAACATTTCTTCGAAAAAATAGAATAGCGATATTATGGACAATCAATTGACTTTTATATTTCAAAATATCACAACATGATCGATTTTAAGTCATTTTTGATAACAATGAATAGTCACCTTCTTCCCTTCTGACAACGGTTCCTGCTTCTATTGTGTGTCTGTGTGCAATAGAGTAAATTTTTATAGAGTAATGGAGGCTGGACAGTATGCGTTACAATATAAACATTTATATTGATTTAAATCGTGTTCTGATTTAAATCGCAAACGCGTGTTTAATTATGTGTTTTTTAATCATAATCAGGCTAATGCATTTCTACATTTCTGTATGAACCAGCTTAGAGTTTCATACAGAAAGACAGCTTGTGTTTAAATTGAGTGTAAGGTAATTTATGCTTCTAAAGTCATGGTCAGCATTTATTATTGTACTGTGCTATAAACTTGTTCTGTGCCTAGTCACATTATTTTATAGCGTTTTTATAGCGTTACAAAATAAACATTTATATTGATTTGAATCGCGTTTTGATTTAAATTGTAAACGCGTTGTAACGTAGTGTGCTCTCTGAAGGCACCAGTTCTGTAGGGTTTGGGCATTTACTGGGACAATTATTAATTGTAGCAGTAAATCACAAAATTGATTCTTTTGATGGCTTTAGAATCCAACCATGAGACATAACTCAAACAACGCACACACACAGGTACTAATACACGAGGATACATTTATTAATACATAAAATATGCATATAAACCTAACAGATCTTATCGAGAGGGTTATCAGAATACAAAAGGTATATATTCAGTCAGTTACAAAGAGTTACATATATCAAGAGGACATACGTTCAGTATATCATTCATTTAGACCGTTTCGTAAATGAACTTGGTTATAACTTCTACATTAGATACTCAAAACAAGTACATAACTCTTAGGAATTAAATTGATATCAACTGGTTGGGATAACAATTGAATTCTCGAGCTGTAATGCATTGAAGTTGAATACTCATCCAATCTCTGGGGATTCAGATCTCCTGCGGACACAAAGAAACAATTGCAGGCTGTTGCTGTCCAATCCGTGCTCTCTGGCTCGGTGCCAGGCTGTGCTGTGCGGCTTGCGCTGCTGATGCTTACTGACCGGCTAGTTAGTGTTGGCTTTAACTAGCAAAGTTTGTGCACAAGTGAAAAGATGACTGTGGGTCCCAGCAAGTCAGGAAGAGGACCGGTTCGTTCCTGATGAAGAGCTAGTTCTGAATAGCAATTCAGCTGTCCACAGTTCTGACCTGTTCACGAGGCCTGCTGCTGGTGCTAACCTCGGGTGGATCCTCTGGTTACTCTCTGGCAACTTCCGCTCTAGACTCTTAGAACAAAGGAAAGTTCTGGCACTCGGACACACTGGCCGTTCCGTGGTTGTCCGGGCTGAGTCTCAGGATGGTCAGGAGGCGCGCTGCGAGAATGTCCTGCCCTTGGGAGCCTTCTGCTCCGGGGCCGTCCTGCCCTGGAATTCTCCTTTGAATTCCCTTTAGAAAAGTCCACAGAATTCTCCTGAATCCACTAAATCTCAGGCTCTCTGTGTTGCCTGTTTTTACCTGGAGGAACTTCAGCTCGTTGATTGGCTGAAAGTTCCATGGGCATCAGAGTCCCGCGTGGGTTACTTGGCCCTACCAGTCCCTGATTGGTTGATCAAGGTGAGATATGAGTCACTTACTCCTGACACTTAGGAATGCAGTCCAGATGTCCATCTGGCACTCCCTAGACAGATAGGCGCCAATGGATGACCATTGATCATGATAGCCAGGCTGAGCTAAGTGCATCCCCCTTTGGGAGATGTCCTAGGAAACCTTATCAAAGGAAACCTTAAATCAGCCTGCATGAATAGTTTCTCTGTGGCTGCACCACAGAGATGAACAGAGAAATGGGGCCTCATTTGGGAAGGCTCAGAACACTTAATTCTTTCTTATTAATAAGCCTCGCCGCTACAGCGTGTTTAAATATATGTGTTTAAAGGCGATATACTGTATAAAAGCACTGATTCTTATGGAGTGTGTTCCGCCGGGGATTCAAAACATTTATTTTAAATAAGCTGATAAAGCTTAGACTAACTGTATTCTAGACTGTATTACAACAGAACATTGGACAATGCAACGTAAATTGCAAAAATGCACTTGGAATCTGTCCAAGCCCTCCTACAAAAATTATTTAAACTGCGACACTGATCATTCATCTCTAAATAAACTTTATTTTATATAGAGTTTTAAGCGAATAGGTAATTAGATTGCTCATAAACCTAATCGCTTTTTCTCCATAAACACAGCGTGATTGCTCTCTGAAAATGCTTTTCCTTTATATTTAGGCTCAGATTTCAACTATAGATCGTATTATTATAAACTTTCTCGGAAAAATGTATTTTATGTAAACCATGTTTGCTATTAATTCATTTAGGGCTAAAATACGTTCATTGTCTTCCAATCGAGTCGAGTTGACATTGGAAGCTTGCCACACCCGGACTGTTAAACCAACGCATTAGCACGTCAAAGCCCATTGAGGGTATTGAGCCAGTATTGGCTTTAGTATTAGCCATACAGAACATTAAAGTGCCCCTTTTCCATTCAGCGGGTGCCTGAGCCGCTGTGTCCTATCTTCTGACAGTCGCCGTTGTGAATGTCTGTAGAGTGTATCTTATTTTTAGTACTATATTTTTGTATTATATTCCCTATTAATCAATTTCTAAGAGTATGTATCGGCTTGTCCCCTCCTCCCGCCCCTCTCTGTGTACAGTGGAGCCTCCTGTCCAGCCAGCACATGTCCACAGACATTCACAACAGCGAAATATCATAAAACGTTTGCACATATAGTTAAATTATTAGTTGTTTTTCAGGAAGTTAAAAAAAAACACTTGAATTACTTATCCAGTCTCTCGAAATAAAGTTATTTTTCAAGCAATGCAACAATGTGTTTTTTTTAATCCAACATTGACAGCCACATCTAAAATCTTGTCAGTCAGGTCTTTTTTTCTCTAGTTGAATTGTGGTTAAGACATCGCACGACTTTAAAAGCTAGAAAGATAGGTTTCGATTCACATTAGCTGGGGAGCCTTGTTAACAAAAGATTACAGATTTTAATCGTCTTTAATTTTGTTACGTTATACGTTTTAGGATATGTAGCACTTTAGATCTTTTTTTCTGAACCAGGGAAAATCTGATCAATCTGATCATTTTATTATTGTTATAGAGAAACATGATCAGATTTTCCCTGGTTCAGAAAAAAAGTTCTAAAGTGCTACACATAACTTTCTTAATTCGATGTATTTAAAGCAGTGAACTACTGTGGGTGTAACATAACATTCAGAAATACAATCGAGAATAGTTTTGTGGTGTTTGTTTAGATGAAACGTTCCTAAAACGTATAACGTAACAAAATTAAAGACGATTAAAATCTGTAATCTTTCCCACAAGTCATCGGAAAGTTTCTGCTTTGTGTAAGGATGGTATCAAAAAGCAATCTTAAGTGGTGAGAAAGCTGTGCTCAATGTATTTAAGGGACTTAAACGTAAAAGGAGATGCTTCATATTGCTTGACTAATTTTAAAAACTAAGTTATAAATGCAGACGCTCCCTCTGTGCCGCGCCGGGTGTAAATATAAAAATATACATACCCAACACTGATTGTACCCATCTGTCATGCAAATAAAACACCTTGAATTGAATTGAATTGAGGGAGAGAGGGAGGAGGGGGAGAGAGATAACCAGGACTCAAGGCAAATAAGATGCACTCCACAGGCATTCACAACAGTAACATATGAAACGTTTGCACGTATAGTTAAGTTATTACTTGGTTTTCAAAGTGCAATGAAATACAATATTGCTGTTGTTGCTGTTCTTGTTGTTTTTATCCTGTAAAGTGTTTTGAGAAGCCACCTTTAAAGGCGATATATACTGTAAAAGCGCTGATTCTTATGGAATGTGTTCCGCCGGGGATTCAATTATTATTTATTTTTTTAATCGCGTATCTAAGGAAATCTCAGTTTAACTTTGTTCATGAACAAACAGTGGCATGTTACATTATTATTAGTTTTTTTGTATAACAAGGCTCGCCAGCTAATGTGAATCGAAACCTATCTTTCTAGCTTTTAAAGTCGTGCGATGTGTAAACCACAATTCAACTAGAGAAAAAAAGACCTGACTGACCAGATTTAAGATGTGGCTGTCAATGTTGGATTAAAAAAACACATTGCCCGACGTTTGTTGCATTGCTTAAATAACTTTATTTCGAAAGACTGGATAAGTAATTCAAGTGTTTTTTTAACTTCCTGAAAAACAACTAATAATTTAACTATATTTGCAAATGTTTTATGATATGTCACTGTTGTGAATGTCTGTGGACATGTGCTGGCTGGACAGGAGGCTCCACTGTACACAGAGAGGGGCGGGAGGAGGGGACAAGCCAATACATACTCTTAGAGTTTGATTAATAGGGAATATAATACAAAAATATAGTACTAAAAATAAGATACACTCTACAGACATTCACAACGGCGACTGTCAGAAGATAGGACACAGTGGCTCAGGCACCCGCTGAATGGAAAAGGGGCACTTTAATGTTCTGTATGGCTAATACTAAGGCCAATACTGGCTCAATACCCTCAATGGGCTTTGACGTGCTAATGCGTTGGTTTAACAGTCCGGGTGTGGCAAGCTTCCAATGTCAACTCGACTCGATTGGAAGACAATGAACGTATTTTAGCCCTAAATGAATTAATAGCAAACATGGTTCACATAAAATACATTTTTACAAGAAAGTTTATAATAATACAATCTATAGTTGAAATCTGAGCCTAAATATAAAGGAAAAGCATTTTCAGAGAGCAATCACGCTGTGTTTATGTAGAAAAAGCGATTAGGTTTATGAGCAATCTAATTACCTATTCGCTTAAAACGCTATATAAAATAAAGTTTATTTAGAGATGAATGATCAGTGTCGCAGTTTAAATAATTTTTGTAGGAGGGCTTGGACAGATTCCATGTGCATTTTTGCAATTTACGTTGCATTGTCCAATGTTCTGTTGTAATACAGTCTAGAATACAGTTAGTCTAAGCTTTATCAGCTTATTTAAAATACATTTTTTGAATCCCCGGCGGAACACACTCCATAAGAATCAGCGCTTTTATACAGTATATCGCCTTTAAACACATATATTTAAACATGCGTTTACGATTTAAATCAAAACGCGATTCAAATCAATATAAATGTTTATTTTGTAACGCTATAAAAATGCTATTAAATAATGTGACTAGGCACAGAACACGTTTACAGCACAATACAATAATAAATGCTGACCATGACTTTAGAAGCATAATTACCTTACACTCATTACACTCATTACCTTACACTCAATTTAAACACTGTCTTTAAAGCTGTCTTTCTGTATGAACCTCTAAGCTGGTTCATACAGAAATGTAGAAATGCATTAGCCTGATTATGATTAAAAAACACTTAATTAAACACTCGTTTGCGATTTAAATCAGAACACGATTTAAATCAATATAAATGTTTATATTGTAACGCATACTGTCCAGCCTCCATTTCTCTATAAAAATTTACTCTATTGCACACACACACACAATAGAAGCAGGAACCATTGTCAGAAGGGAAGAAGGTGACTATTCATTGTTATCAAAAATGACTTAAAATCGATCATGTTGTGATATTTTGAAATATAAAAGTCAATTGATTGTCCATAATATCGCTATTCTATTTTTTCGAAGAAATGTTTGTTAAAAGAAAAGTCCAGCACCAGCTGGATTTGAACACACAACCTGTGAGTTGGTAATCAGGCATGTAGACCAGTGGGCTACAAGGGAAGTCGCATGAAGAAAGAGGCAAAACAGCCCTACACAGCCCTGTCGCAGTACACTAATATAATCATATCGTTATTAAATTCTTTAGATACGCGATTCCATATTATATTAGCAGAAAAGCTTAAAACTACCACTTTTTCACACGCTATTTCACATGCTAGTTAAATACTTCGATGCTTAAAATCGTTAGGGAGAAATGGAATACCGGTGTGTATTTTTCCTTTAAAGTACCGATTCCTGGAATCTGACTGGCTGACACCCTTCTGAAGTGGTTCCATAAAATCTGGTATACGGAAAAGAAAGCGTTGATACATACAAGTATCTTTTAATACAGTCTTTGCTGTGCTCTTGAGGATCCTTGTGATATTTTGAGCTCTAGTTGAATGATAAGTGTCGCATTTTAAATCATTTTCGTAGTTAGAAATTATGAAACGCCCTATTAAAAGCAAGGAAGTTTTTATGCCCGTTGAAGTCAAACAAAATGCCTGACAAAGTATGGCTTGGACAGATTCCAAGTGCTTGTACAAATGTGCTAAAGAAATTATACTTTGAGTATACAGCTTGTCCAAAGTCATCCATTATTAATACAATTAGTAATATCTTCGGTAAAGGCTTTGATGCATAAATATTTCTGATAAAGGTAGGTTGTGTACTTTTGTCCAACTGAGCAATCTTGCTTTCATAAAATATACCAACATTTTAATGACTGATGATTAACATGCTGTAATACACAGTTCAAAATTAAAAGCTCAAATGCTGTCCATTTAAGCTCCTCCTGGCGGTTTTACAAGGTGACGCCGGATAGTTTCCGGCAGAGCGTCAAATGACGCGCGATTAACCACGTGACACTGCGTGACCCCCTCGTGACACCGCGTGATACTGCGACAGGCCCACCGGGGTATGCTGCGAAATACCCCACCCATTTTGAATGGCTGCATCTGTAAGCAGAAGGAATTATTATAGCTCTTAGAATTATTGGTAAGCCGGAAAAAAATTGACTCGAATACAGGTGATTGATTTGGAGAGGCTGGCTGGAATGAAGCTATCTAAATTGAGAAGGCTCCCAGCAGAATGAGATGGTTTGGAAATGGCAGCAGAAAAGCCTTTTAATCATAGAATCTGAAAAATCACATCTAATTAATAAATAATTAATTTAATTAGTCCCAGAGGTATACCGTCAAAGGTTTCGAAATTATTACAAAAATCAAACCTCTGTTGAGTTTGCAAAAGAGAAAGGGCTACTTTTTGAGAAGTATACTGCTTGCAAAGTAGCTGATTTTGTCAAATTGACAAATTTTTGTCAAAAAAACTGCTAATTTTGCTCGAACAATTTACAATCTGTCTGCCTGACTGTATTGTAACTTATTTCATTGATCAGAATGTTACCTTGCTCTTTCAAGCAGCTGTGTTAGCAGATGCGTTTGTGTTAACACATACATGTTTACTACTTCTGTTCGACTCTCCTCTCAGGGAAATTGCACAAACTCAACAGCTCTAGATATTGCCTGGAAGTTAATGGGAATTGGATTTCCCTAAAGCTGCATCAGTGCCTATTGAGAAAGTGTATTGACGGAGAGTGAAAATAAAAGACCACACCCTGTTTCCCTCCCCCCTATTGCAAGGAGATAATGCACCAACAAGGCATTGGACATTCTCTCCAGCGCTACATCAGAAAAGTTAAGCTGAAATAGGAGCTGTGCTCCACAAGTGCACCTTTGTTGTTCTAAATGCTGTGTACAAAACTCAATAGCCATTTCATCCTGGAAAGTCATTCATGTTATTATTTTATTATTAATATCTCTTTTAATATTTAATATACTGAAGAAGGCTCCACAGCTCACAGCAGTCTGCTTCATGTTGTTTTGTGTATAGAACCTGCAGTAGAATTTATTCATCTTGTGTGGGAGAAAGGGATCGTTAGATGGAGCAGTTTATTTCACCTTGCAGTCCATGATTAGGCAAAGGCCTTGCCAGACAGCTTGGTTGTCATTGGTGATTAGTTTATTTTCTAGTTTGTTCTTAATTCAGCTTTGGCTCTCTTAACTGCATGTTAAAATTTGTATTTTTTGGATTTGAAGCTGGCAACATCTCCTTCTTTGAAAGCCCTGTACTGCTTTTCCTCACAGAGTTTTAATTTCTCTGTTGATCCAGGGATTATTATTATTGTACACAGTAAATAATTTGCAAGGAATGTATACACTCTTGCAAAAGTGGATATATGATGATAATGTGTCAGTGAGTTCATTAAGATCACAACAGTCCTCCTTAAACATGCTCCAGTTTGTGGCATCACAATAATCCTTTAGCACTTCCTCAGTCTCAGCTGACCACTGTTTTACTGTTCTTATGGTTAGTTTACATGCTTTGGATCTCTGTTTATATCATGGAACAAGAAATTCTACATAACGATCTGATTGGCCGAGAGGGGTACAGACTAATGCTTGGTATATTTCAGGTGGGTGGCTGCATCAGCATGTGTAGGCTGAGAAGGAACAACAGGTTTATACTATGCTGAAAAGAGAAGAAAGAAAACACAACATTTCGGCTGTGGAGTTACAATAATAACTTCTGCCAAACGACACCACTCCTGCCAATAAGCCTACCACAACACTCCATCAATTAGCGCACTTTCTTCTTCTCACAATACTTAAACCCTCCAAAACCCTCTGCTCTTCGCCCGGTATTGGACATTCTTCAGAGCTCCTACCTCACCTTAGTTTTCTTAATCTTCTCCTCGCTTTTCTCGTTAGGAACCACAGAATTTGCCTTTGACCACCTCCCTCACCCAGCCCGCTCCTGGATTGGAAGCCTTCTCATCACTTTTTACGATATGAACCACAGGCCTTTGACCACGTCTCTCATCTAGCCCTCGTTTACTCTGGAAGCTATCTTCTTGTCTCCTGACCACCTAAGGTACTGCACAAGAAAAACTTTACTAAGTGATTAAAAAAGTTAGTTAAAAAAGAGAAGAATGAGTTGCAAGCACAGGTAAATAAGATTGCCAAGATGTAAAGAGCAGTAATGAATATAGTAAAACCTATCTGGGACAAAAATGGAAATCTTCTAGAAAACAAAAGACAAATACTAAATGAGAATTTAGGTCAGATATAGACTGAGAAATACATTCATTCAAGATTAATAAATCTCCACGTACTGATGGTATCCTGCCAAGATATATTTACCAAAAGACACTAATGCACCTCTTCCAACAGTTTCGCAAGATAAAGGTAGTACCAATGGGCTGTAGAACCACTAATGTAGTGCCCAATGATAATGAGACAAAACTGAAATAAGAAATTATAGACCAATAAGAGTTACCTCTGTCACATATCTAAGGTTCTGTACATAATTATTAGAACTAAGCTAATGGATCACCTACATGGAAATATAATCCTATAGTGAAGTTATTGATATAAATACACATATAAATACAGCCAGCTGTGGTTTCTGGTCTTCCTAATTTACATCTGAAGGAAAATAATTTTTCAAAATATTACAACAATCTTTTGGACATTTTGGGAAGAGCCAACTGCCCAGGTCTCCTTCAGAAAATGACTGTGTGCAGATGGCCCAGTGGAAATGTTCCATTGCATCCTGTTCTTAGCCCAATCACAGATCCAGATCAAACCTATTTGCATCCCACAAGTTACTCCTGAATGGTGTGGTAAGTGCCCAGCACTTATAGTATGTTAAGAGGGCCTTTGATCAGGGCAGGAAATGAATAGGATAAGGTATGAAGCTGCACCAACACTAGTGTGTTATAGGACCAACAATGCAATTTAACATCAATACAGCCCTCAACAATAACACCCACCTTTTATATTTAGTGGCATTAATATTCTGTAAATTCCAGTTTTCATAAACTAAAATGTAATGTGACATTTCAAATATTCCTTAATACTTTATTCCCCCAGTACATGCCTCTAATTCAAAACACAATTTATAAATAAGTTCTCAATTAATTGTAGCAGAATTTAACGGTAAATCATTGAGTATTAGTACCATGCATATTTTTATAAATAGGAAAGCAAATCTCTAAATCATTTAAATACTGTCACAACTCTCATTACAGTGTAATATTTGCATTTAATTTAACAGGCTAGGAGGTGATAGTTATGCAACTACTAAATACAGATGCAGCCATTCAAAACGCGTGGGGTACGGCATCAAAACGCGGTATTACGCGATATAACGCGTCATTTGGCATCATACCGGAAATTACAATATGCAAATGAGATTATGTTAACAGTTTCCGGAATCACCTTGTAAAACCACCAGGAGGAGCCAATAAAGCTTAACCTCTCATGTACAGCATTTGAGCTTTTAACTTTAAACTGTGTATTACAGCATGGTAATCATCATTCATTAAAAAGTTGGTATATTTTATGAAAGCAAGATTGCCAAGTTGGGCAAAACAACCTACCTTTATCATAAATATTTTAATTATGCAGAAATATTTTTTGCATCAAAGTCTTTACTGAAGATATTACTAATAGTATTAATAATGAATGACCTTGGACAAGCTGTAAACTGAAAGTATTACGCTGGTCCACATTCTTTGTAACCGTAATTTTAAACTAAAATACTTTATTTTTTCATCGACAAAAAGTAACACCACAGCATTTCGTTGATCTAACTAACTAACAAGGATAGGACATTAGCTAGCCAATACGATAAAGGAATAAATGACTTTATCACCCTGCGGTCCATGTGGGTCCTAATGCCCCAGTATAGTGACGGGGACTCTATACTATAAACAGGTGCCATTCGGATGAGACGTAAAACCGAGGTCCTGACTCTCTGTGATCCCAGGGCGTTTCTCAAAAAGAGTAGGGGTGTAACCCCAGCATCCTGGCCAAATTTCCCATTGGCCATTACCAATCATGGCCTCTTAATAATCCCCATCTATGAATTGGCTTCATAACTCTTCTCTCCTCCCCACTAATAGCTGATGTGTGGTGAGCGTTCTGGCGCACTATGGCTGCCGTCGCATCATCCAAGGTGGATGCTGCACCTTGGTGGTGGTGGAGGTGGAGTCCCCATTACCTGTAAAGTGTTTTGAGTGGAGTGTCCAGAAAAGCGCTATATAAGTGTAAGCAATTATTATTAATATTATTATTATTCAACGAGAGCTCAAAATATCACAAGGATCCTCAAGAGCGCAACAAAGACAACAGAAAAAAGATATGTGTATCAGATACATGAGAATCCAAGCTTTTTTATCTACGCTTTCTTATCTACGCTAAGAATTAGTCTTTAAAATTTCTTTATCACACAGTAAAAAGTCCAAATTCTGGGGTGTGCGTATACCAGAGATTATGGCGCTTCAGAAGGGTGTCAGCCAATCAGATTCCAGGACCGGAATTATCTGTTTTATAATCGGGTATATAATATGGAATCACGTATCTAAAGAAATTAATAATGATATTAATTTAAGGATCTAAATATCTAAATCTATGTATCTATATAGCTGGTAGTATTACTGTATTTCACTTTCTTTGTAAACACGTTTTGTTAACACCCAAATCGCAGGTGGATTCTGTTTTTTGTTATGGTCTGTAGCTCAAATCCTGCTTAACTAAAAATTAGACACAAGAAGAGTATTATTGGACAATGTTGTGAGGCACTGGTGGAATTTCTCTGTAAACTGAAGAGTTATAGAGGAGACACGTTGTGTATCTCTTCTTTTTACACTTGTAAAAAAAACATTCCAATGTAAATGTGACACGGAAGATATTATTAATAATGTTGTGTTTTCGGGTCATTAGTGAAAAGATTTAATCATTTAATCTCTTTACTGTCCACATTTTAATCCACTTAGTATTGAATATTTATATGGAATTTTACAACTAAAGGGAAATTTTAGTAGCTAAGCATAAAAAGCAGAAGAGCATAACGCATGTGAAGGTCATAAACGATATAAACATATTATGTCAACTGTATGTTGCTGGTATTGGTATTTTAAAGAAAAAATACACACCAATATTCCATTTCTCCCTAACAATTGTAAACTTTTCTTTAAAATACCAATACCAGCAAAGACTTTCTAAAGACTTTTGATATATTTCCTCATAAAATAATAATTCCCAAACTACAACTGGTATGTATTCAATTAAATGTGTGTGTTTATATTGAGAATTGTTAATAGAACAGTAAATGCTCAAACTCAAATGATACATGATGTAATATGTTGGGTGCTACAAGGATCTGTATTAGGACCACAGATCTTCCTTATTTATATAAATGATCTAGAGGAACAAGTAATAGGTTTATTCCATGCTGAAAAGAGAAGAAAGGAAACACAGCGTTTTGGGTGTGCAGACAGCAAAGATTATAAAGCATAAGAGAACAAAAGAGAACACAAACCTGGAGAGTGGAGGATGTGGGAGTAGGGGAGAGGCAGAGTGGGCACTCAGGTGGTCCGAAGTCGAGAGAGGTGTGAAATCGAAACATACAAATGAATAGAGAGGATTAGAAGAAAACAAGTCTGTCTTTGAGAGAAGGGGGAAGGTGTGAACCAAGTTTCAATATAATTTTAGCTTCTGATGTCTTTCTGCTATAGAGGTTAAGAAATCCTTCTTTGAGAAGGCAGACGGAGAGATCAGTGTGATCATGACCATCAGAGCTGAAATGAGAAACTATGGGCTTGGAGAAAACTTTAACCTTCAAAGCCCTCACATGTTCTCAGAAGTGGTCTCCTAGTCTCCTTACGGTTTCCCCAATGTAGACAGCTGGGCATTTTTTACAGGAGGTACAGTAAATGAGGTTGCTGGAGGTACAGGATGTAATCTGGGTGATCCGGAATTGATCTGATGGGCCCTGAATGAGCGTGTTGTTAGATATGTATTTGCAGGTGATGCTGGGAGTTCTGTTGCAGTGGAAAATGCCTGGTGTGGATGATTGCTGAGGGTGGTCAAGGGAGCTGTGAACCAGAAGTTTCCGTAGATTGGGTGGTCGGTGGTATTAGATAATTGGGTAGTTAGAATAAAGGGTACCCATGGAGGGATCACCCTGTAAAATTGAGTAGTTGTTAATAATGGTCCTGGGGAAAGAAAGTGTGTTAGAGTGGTAGGGAAGCACCAATGGAATGTGACTGTGAGACTGGGAGATCCTGATCGAGTTGATGAGCCGAGGGCTGTTTTTGGCCTGTGTGAGGGCCCTATTGCCCTACCCATGTTATCGATATCAGAAGTGTTGATATGCAATTAATATTCATTAATTAATACTCATCTTTGATTAGATCTTGCTGTTGAGCACTGTAGTCTCACTGCCCCATGCTATATCTCATTGCCTTTGCTCTTGTTGTTCTGCGTGTGGAAACATTTTAAATGTGTGTGGCTTCTCCACCAACCCCTGTCTGTGTTGTTGTCTTGCCTACCTGGTTGCAGCACAATGTAAGTACCTGGGGGTAGCACACAAAGTAATGACTGACTGGGCAGACAGATGAAAATCTTAAACATTGCTGAACTTCAAACTAGGTTACAAATGATGCAAGCACAAATAAAGATGTTAAATATTAAAACTAAATTAAAACCTCAAAAAGGTTTGAAGCTCAAAAGGAGTTTATGAGTTTATTTTGTTAATGTAATCTCTTTATTTTATGGCTAATTTAAGTGTTTGTTTTACGCTGAACTGCTTATCAAAGTTCCTATTTTATGACGCCATGCACCAGGGTGTTTCTATGGGTGTTAATAGTTTTGCAAGGTACTGTAGAGTTCTAAAACACTTTTAACAGCTACCCTTCTGTTTTGCTTCACATTAGCACCAATACTGCACAAGAGATGAAATTCATTAAAAATCATAAAAACCTGACCTTGGTCAAATACATTTTATTATGTTTCTAATGTAATACAAATTCAAAAAAGTATTTGATTATATGATTGGAAAGTATTGATTTGTATTACTTTGTTGAAATGCATATTTTTTAGTAATTGAGATTATCTTTCAAATAATAATTTGGATTTTCTAGATGTATTTGAAAATAGGTTGACTTCTCAATGGATCCTATGCATCACTATGCAAGTTTGAAAAATGGATTCAGGACTGAAGATATTGTATCTGGTACAGCTTCATGTGCTTGTAGACTTTCTGGCATGTGCTAATTGCTTTCTTCAGGCTTTTGACAAGCTTACCATTGGACTTGATGGAGCAATGACTGAAATGGTTGGAAAGTCCTCTGATGCATCGAATGATGTTCTTGGCTGTGACAAAGTCAGATCCTTGCACTCAATCTGTGGCAAACTTAAAGGAAGTAAGTGTATCCACAGCCTCAGTAAGAATGTACTCCTCATGGCTGAATAGATTGGTGACACGTGTTGTATCTGACTTTGCTTCATCAGCATTGAGAATTAAGCCAATCCCTTTTACATGGATGTTCAGCCTAGTCATAGTGGCAGGTTGCAGAAAAGTCTCACGTTTAATGAAATCCTGATCAAATATTTACTTTTGATAGGGGTAGACAATGTTGGAAGCTTTTGCAAACATGCAAAGTATATGCTGATTTAAGGCCATATTTAATGATGAGCTGTCTTGTGTGAGCAAAGCACCTGTCAGCTGTAGAAAGTAAACTTTATTTAGATCAGTGGAAATTAAAGGATCTTTCCCTTCATCATTATCTGAATGGAATGAAACAGAGAGGATGGATCATTTTAGAAATTAGCAAAGACAGGAAAAGTTACTTTTATTATATCTAACTACAGTATTGACCTTGATTGAAATCCTATAATGATTTAATATTTTCTCAAATGTACTTGTAATGTGTTCCCCGGTATGCCAACCATTAAATAATTTACATTCCAGCATTACACTATTTCACTTTCAAGTACACTATATACAAATCAAGCTATTCAAAATGTGTGAGATACGCTGCTTAAAAACACGGTGGGTGTGGCGCATCATACTTTATTAATTGTATATTAATTGAAATATGATAGTAGTACCCGGAAGCACCTTGTAAAACCGCTAGGTTGAGCTAATAAAGCTTAACGTCTCATGTACAGCATATGAGCGGTTGCCAGAAAATGCCTGGTTTTGAACCGGTCACTGCTGAGGGACAATCTTTTTCCAATTAAGAATTTAAGTTGTACACTCTTTAGATTTTTAATAATTTTAAACTGTATTACAGCATGTTAAACATTAAAAAGTTAGTATATTTTATAAAAGCAAGATTGTTCAGTTGGACAAAATTGCACAACCTTCCACCTTCATCATAAATAATTTAATTGTTCATTAATATTTTATGCATCAAAGTCTTTAACTTGGTAACTTAGTGGGTTCTGGTTTTAACGTGCTTGTTCTAACATTATTAAACTTATATTCTGTACTTCAAAAAAAGTTATAACGTTTTATCCTTTTCTAAGAATACGTAGTAAGAACACCACATGCTATTATTGTAAAAAGATAAATGTTGTAGTGATTTAACATTACTTGATAGTTACATGAAAATGTAATTGTGTAACTAAGCAGCTAAAATATCACAGGTGGACTTTTTATTTTATTGTCCTTGTAGTGGTAATGAACAAAGCACTGTACCCAGTGGTTCAAAGCGCGATCAGAATATTACTTTCGGTTTCTTTCTCATATAGTGAATACATAAAAATAGTACACTATTATAACTTGTTTTTGGCTCTGGCGTGAATTTGTGTATATGGATAAATTAAGTGTTGGTATTGTGATTATGGATTTCTTCTCAAAATTCTTTAAGTTAAACAAAGGAGGGAATAAGGGTTATTTTTACAATTGGCACTCCGAGATTCTGACTGATTTAATTCCCCACATTTAGCTGAAATGGATAAAGAAATAATTTAGTAGTTATATGTATTGCAATCTGTTTTATTAACAGACACTCTGACTCAAACCTGTGTTGTGCAGTGATATAGACGTTGGTAATGTAATCCCCCAGTAAATAATGTGCTTATCACGCAAATCCTGCTAGAAATTATTATAATAAGAAGAGTACTATTGGACAATGTTGTTTGGCTCTGGCAGAATTTCTCTGTAAACTGAAGGGTTATAGGTGAGACACGTTGTGTATTGCTTCTTTTTACACTTCTAAGAACATGTTAATGCGACACAGAAGATATTATTAACAACCTTTTAAATCTGAAGCTGTTAACTCTACTTCACATCTGCATGACAAGATAACAGTTTCAAAATAAAAAAAAACATCAAACCTTTCATTGGATGAGAATGTCATGATTGTTTTGCAAGGATGTGAAAAGTGAAAATTTGATAGTTACCATCAGGAGAAAAAAACGTTTTTTTTTTTTATTTGTGGCTGCTGCAGTGGCTTGCAATGGCTGGATAGTTAACACTTCAAAATTGCTTCATCAGTCTGTCTGTCATCAGTCCGTCACTCTGTCTATGGGGGGAAGGGGAAGCTCTCCTTGACAGCTGACACTCCTTCATAATATTTCACGCTTAAGTGAAATATTAATAAAAACACCAATGTAAACATAATATTTACATTTTGTTGAAAATAAAAAATGTAAAGTTCTCTACAGCTTTTTCAGTCAAGAAGGAGAATTCAATTAGGGAGCTGTGTAAGCATGCGTATGCAGCAAAAGACCAGATTGAAATATACACAAACAAAGCACTGAAAGCTGTACAGTGGATGATCGGGTGTTTCACAGACATAAGGATAGTACGTAATTCTGGGTTTATGAACTCACACCTGGGATTCAATTAACTCAAAATATTTTTTTTAAACTGCACCAGGTACTAGATCTCTTTTATATTAAAGTTATATCACCGGTTAGAGGACGGTGAGCTATTTTGTCAGCAATCTGCTAATCTGTTTAACACCTCTAGAAAACATTATTTTATTTCTGTACAGAATGTGTGTTGCGTTTACAAAATTAAAGTGTTTCAAGTGTTTAATTAAGAAGTAAAAAGAACTTACACAAAGACTCAAAGACTCTTTGTGCATAAAAAGTGTTTTAACTGACTTATATACAGTCTTTTCATGTTGATCTAAGTGTCCTTCTTTCAGATGGATTGCATGATTATTGTTATGATTTCTCAATTATTATCAAATCTATCAACTTGTTCACTTGTGATTATTTTGGAAATATTTTGACATGTTCCTTTTAACTCTGACTTTGTAATGTCACACACTCTGAACGAGTTAAGCTTTGATGCAGTACAAATAAATGTATTTCCCACAAGCTATACTGTAGTGGCTTTAAAACTATACAACATTGTGCTGTTTGCGTGAGGCACGTCTTTGTTCAAGTTTTAAAACTACAGTATGGAAAAACAATTTTTACGAAAAAACAGGACATTTGATTGCTGGTTGTCTTATGTTAAACAGCAACAATGAGAACAGTGCATGCTACTGAAAATTCCTTCCCATCCCCCAGAACTGTCTATTCTACATAACATTACAGAGCAGGGTGTTGACAGTCCTTGCCTTTGTGAGAAGTACGGAGCTGCGTTATATAAAGTAGCTGCAATGGAATATACTAGTAGGTAAAAGTTAATTCCGAGCTGGAAAGAAAAGACACAATGTGTCTCCTCTATAAATCTTCAATTTAGACCATCCAAGGTCATTTATTATTAATATTATCTTCCATATCGCATTTAAATTGGAACGTTTTTTTATCAAGTGTAAATCCACCTATTTTCTAATTGCTTTATCCAGGACTGGTAACAGTTTCACCCTTCCCTCTGCCTGCCTGACTTGTTCCCATTTTTCAACCTTGGCAGAAAAAAGGTTCCCCACCCCTGTTATAAAGGCGTGTGTTTAATTGCCCAATAGTGATGAATAAAGCATTTTGAACTGAACTGAATCAAAACAGTTGAACTTGTTTTTACTCCCACTGTTGACAGTATTTGTGTTTGCTCATTCATGTTTTTAATATAATTTAACATAAAAACATTGTGATATATAAAAATAATAATCTCAATATAGTGTAATAGTATTTACTGGCCAGCAGCAATATCACCGTGCAACTCACAACTGGCAACCTACTGAAACTAAGCAGGTGTGAGCCTGGTCAGTAACTGGATGGGAGACCTCCCGGGAAAAACTAAGGTTGCTGCTGGAAGAGGTGTTAGTGGGGCCAGCAGGGGGCGCTCACCGTGTGGTCCATGTGGGTCCTAATGCCCCAGTATAGTGACGGGGACACTATACAGTAAATAAGTGCCGTCCTTCGGATGAGACGTAAAACCAAGGTCCTCACTCTCTGTGGTCATTAAAAATCCCAGGGTGTTTCTCGAAAAGAGTAGGGGTGTAGCCCCGGCATCCTGGCCAAATTTCCCATGCCTCCTGATAATCCCCCTCTATGAATTGGCTACATTACTTTGTTCTCCCCCCCCCCCCTTTCCCACTCCAATGGCAGGCGGAGCGATGCGCCGGTTGGAGTATTTCTCGGTCGCAGTTTAACGGCAACGTCAGCTCAAAGATTTGGTTCAAACCACCAAATGAGACTGGTGACTGGAGACCCTGGTGTGCCGACAAGCGGACCCTGCTGATGCGGGATTAACGCTAGGAAAGAGAGAGAGTGTAATAGTATTTACTATTTTATTTTTTAAAAAGGAGTATTTTGTTTGTTAGAAGAAAAAATTGTGCCCTAACGCAAAGGCATGTTAGAAACGTACTAATATCCGAAATCCAAAGGGCAGGCGATAGTCAAGACCGAACAGAGACAATACAGCGAGGCAACCAATCCAAAAACGCAAAGGCAGAATCTAGAGAGTGAAACCCAGGGAATGAAACCCAGACCTCTGAGATCCGAAAGGTGTGTACTAACCCACTGATCCAGCACACTGCTTAGAAACATAGCTGAAACGGACAGATAAAAATGTTTCTAAAGTAATCATGAGTGAATTAATAAAGAAAATCGTGCTGATGTTTACAAAAAGTGGAAGAATCATACCACCAGCTATATACATATATTTAGATCCTTAAATTAGTTACGCAATCCCATATTATATTCCCTATTAAGCAGATTCTAAAAAGTATACATATTTTTACTGAAAGAACACTAAGTATTCATAGAAAAGGTTAAAACATTATTATTTTATAAATTATATCAACTTAATATACAGATGCAGCCATTCAAAATGGGTGAGGTATTTCACGGCATACCGCGACACGCCCACCGGGGTATCACTCGGTATCACGTGTGTCACGTGACTAGCTATCCGGCGTCGCCTTGTAAAACCGCCAGGGGGAGCTTAACCTCTCATGTACAGCATTCGAGCCTTTAATTTTGAACTGTGTATTACAGCATGTTAATCATCAGTCATTCAAATGTTGGTATATTTTATGAAAGCAAGATTGCTCAGTTGGAAAAAAGTACACAACCTACCTTTATCAGAAATATTTATGCATCAAAGCCTTTACTGAAGATATTACTAATAGTATTAATAATGGATGACTTTGGACAAGCTGTATACTCAAAGTATAATTTCTTTAGCACATTTGTACAAGCACTTGGAATCTGTCCAAGCCATACTTTGTCAGGCATTTTGTTTTACTTCAACGGGCATAAAAACTTCCTTGCTTTTAACAGGGCGTTTCATAATTTCTAACTACGAAAATGATTTAAAATGCGACACCTATCATGAAAAGAAAAAAATACACACCAGTATTCCATTTCTCCCTAAACATTGTAAGCTTTGAAGTCTTTAACTAACGTGATACCGGAGTCAACAAGCATACTTTTAGAATTTGATTAAAAGGGAATATAATATGGAATCGCGTATCTCAAGAATTTAATAATGGTATGATTATATCCGTGTACTGCGGCAGGGCTGTTTCGCCTGCCTGCTTATGCGAGCTGTCTTGTAGCCTACTGGTCTATGTGTGTGACTACCAACTGGCAGGTTGTTTGTTCGAATCCAGCTAGTGCTGGACCTTTCAGTTTTATTTATTTATTTTTTAATCGCGTAACATAAACATATTACCGTATGCAAACTGTACTGTATACAATATGTATATGTATATTTAATGTCTTAACTGTGCCCGTTTAAGTATTGAATATTCATATCTAATTTTACCACTGAAGGGAAATCTTAACATAAACATACAGTATATGGCTGGTCTCGGTACTTTAAAGAAAAAAATACACACCAGTATTCCATTTCTCCCTAAACATTGTAAGCTTCGAATGAAACCACTAAATAAAGACATAAATATAGAAATCTTAAGATTTGTTTTATTTAATGTTGGTAGCAGGATGAACTGTCAGAGTGTATATTTTGTCGCAAAGTTGCTACAAGATGTTAACAGTGAAAAAGGTATTTAGAAATGAGTTATTTCAAGATGAAAAAGAAAACATACACGAAACATGGTTTCATTACGACCAGAATCGGTCTTGAGATATTTTTAACTTGATTTACAGTATTTGAGAGGTATGTCTTAACACCGATACTACAGTGCTTAAGTACTGCTCACGTATATGTTTCTAGGTTTATATTATGCATTTCATACGGTCAAATTACTTTTGAGCAACTAATAAGAAGCGCTAAACGGTATGAGTTTTAGTTTCGTTTTGTGCTGGAACCCGTGGATTGATTAGAGATATCAAGTACATACAAGTCATTTTTTAAATGTTGTAGTTCGTCTTGAAAAAATGTTACGAGTACATCATCTATCAACAATTAGGTTCTGTTTCCATATTGCGGATTTTGGTTAGGTACAGTATTATCAAATCCAGTGGCGCTGTGTGTTACTTTACTGAGTCCCAATCTGTGATTGAAACCTGTAAAACGGGTTTAATTCGTCACAGCCAGCACTCTTCAGGTGTGAGGGTCTTCTGCTCAGAATGAAACGCTAAAATGTTTGTGTATATTCTAATGGTAGTGGGGGCAGGGTGTGTGGGAACAGGTTTGTTCTTCACACCTGAAACATTTTCTCTGAAAGGATTTTCTTCGCAGTTAACCGATCTTGTAACAGCATGTTACAGTTTACTATTATTAACCATATTAATTTTAAGTGCTTAATGTAAAATCTTGTAAAAATATATTTTCATTGTTCAAATATACATTAATATACATTAAGTCTGACTATCATATAATAAGTTAAATACAAAACTAAATAAAAAATACGGTTAAATATAATTCAAAATATTTTGCTAACAATGTTAACTGTTTATGAATAAAATGTATTAACTAAGGAGTAGGATGGCACAGTTGTTAGTATGTTTTTTGTTTTGTTTCTTTTTCATAAATACAACAGTAGTACCTGATGTCTCAGTGGCTTTCAAAATTAAATTATGCATGCAAACCTGTGAACTAGAAAGATAACTAAGATTTTAATACTAATTAAATGACCGCGGGCAGTTCCCACCGCCTCTACATTCTCAGAGTAGAACAGACTAACCTTCTAATGAAAGACGGTCCACCCCCCACGGACAGGAAAAGTGCCCACAGGCACTTAAACTTAATATGGTCAGGAACGGTAAACAGTAACATGGTAAGAAGGAGCACGTACAAACGTTTTCGAAATAACCACATGTAAGACTCTGATCCTAAAAATGGGATTTCTATATGTCTTTATTTAGTGTTTACATTAGTGGAAAAGGCTAAACTTTTAGCTTCAGTAACGTGTACATATCTCCCCTTTTTATAAAACGACTTGGTTGAAAACTGTTCCAGAGCCACTGTTGTTTCATCAGTGAACAGTACATTTTGAAATGCCTCTCCCTGTTCAATCCACTGGAAAAAAGAAAAGGAGCATAAAGCTTCTGATGGTCATAAACGATATTCATTTAGGAGCAGCATCAGAGGTATGTTTTTAACTGCACTGCATTGGAGAGAATACCATAGTGTGGTTTTTTTTTTTACTCCCTGGCAGAAACTGGCTTCCAGAAGAATCAGTATGGCTCAGAGATTAAATAAAACTTCACAGACATTAACGAAGAGCATAACGCGTGTACTGTATGCACTGCAAGTACAACCCAACTCTCTGCAGGAGTGGTGGCTGTGACGAATTGAACCGGTTTCACGGGTATTTTCAAAGTAGGAGGCGGGATTTCCAGCGAAAGACACCCCCCCTCAAAAACCCAGTAAATACAGTACTTACTAGTTAAAGGCTAGGCTCCCGACTACAGCGAAAGGAACCCTTCTTTCATTAGAAGACAATGAACATATTTTAGCCCTGAATGAATTAATAGCAAACATGGTTTACATAAAAGACATTTTTCCAAGAAAGTTTAGCCTTTGCCACTAATGAAACCACTAAATAAAGACATAAATAGAAAAAGCTTAAGATTTTTAAAATACATGACTTTGCTAAAATTTATTTGAAGATAAAAACAATTACAACCGCCAGGGGAGAGAGAGAACAGGGGAGGGATGTTGGTTTTGCATAAGGGGCGGGGCTATGTTTGGGTATGTTTGGGAATGTGTAGTTACATGTTCTGGCTGTTTGTGAATTATCGTTGTTGAGTATGGAGTGTTGAGGTATTGATTTTGTGTAATGCTTTATGTTGAAAATTGAGGTGGATATTGTTTATGATAAACAGGATAAACTGGGATGGGAGGAAGGTTTGGTTTTGCATAAGGGGCGGGATTATGATAATTGGAGGTCTTTGCGAGTGTAAAATGGTTTGATTATTTGATTTTGTATTGTGGTTGTTATCTATGTTTTTGGTTGGTATTATGTTTATATGGTTGTTTTTGTTGGTTGGTTGTTATTATGGTTATTAATAATACGATCTATAGTTGAAATCTGAGCCTAAATAAAAAGAAAAAGCAAGTGATTAGGTTTATGAGCAATCTAATTACTTATTCGTTTAAAAACCTATATAAAATAAAGTTTATTATTAATTTGCTGGACAGAGCGGTGAACATTATTATGCATAAGACAAAGATAACGATCCTGATCAGTTTAGAAATCTGTGTACGCTGTAAGGTTTTTACTTCTTAAACTTTTAAAATACACGTTTAGAATTGAAAGAAATCCTCTTCCTGGTATAGCAAACCAGCACGTCTTTTTTCTCCAATCAGAGGGGTGTCAGATGGTGTCAGCCAATCACCATTCTGCGTTGGGTAGCAATGGGTGACTGTTCTCAGGCGGAACATGTAAACAGCTTAATGTTCGTGTTAAATATTTTTTTTTAAATTAAAATTCATTCTATACAGCAATCGCATATTTGGGTACCGTTTCATAAAACTTTCATGCTTAAAATGTTTAGGGAGAAATGGAAGACTGGTGTGTATTTTTTCTTTAAACTACCAAGACCAGCCATACACAGTACAGTTTACATACATACAGTAATGTTTTAAATTAATATCGTTTATGACCTTCAGATGCGTTATGCTCCTCTTCTTTTTATGCTCAGCTACTAAAATTTCCCTTTAGTGGTAAAATCCATATAAATATTCAAACCTAAGCGGATTAAAATGTGCACAGTAAAGAGATTAAATGATTAAATCTTTGCACTACCAACCAATGCACCACGAGTGCCCCTGTCGGTCATTTTGGCCAGCCAATCACTTGCCCTGCGGTATGCTCCGGTGCCCCGCGGTGGCTTGTGGGTAGGTTAACGTACCGCGGGTTTTTACCGCGCATTTTGAATGGCTGCATCTGTAGTAAGAACGAGAATGTCAAAACTTTTCCAAAATAAATACAGTGAGTAATCGAGTTGAAGACTTTGATGTTTACGAAGAACATGGAATACCGTTGTGTATTTTTTTTAATATTAGGTACCACTACCAGCAATATACAGTATGTATAATACTGTATAACCAGCTTGTGTTAGCAATTACGAATGCTGAAAATAAGGACCCTGTGCAGGGCTCAAGTAGGTTTATTCCCCGAGCAGTAGTAGGAAGTCCAAATAGGCTACCTAAAGAGAAACCTGCTAATATCCGAAATCCAAAGGGCAGGCGATAGTCAAGACCGAACAGAGACAATACAGTGAGGCAACCAATCCAAAAATGCAAAGGCAGAAACTGGGTCAGAATCTAGAGAGAATCAGGAAGTAAGGAAGAGAACAAGCTTTTGAAGGAGGGTACACGCAAAGGAGGGTATGCGCACTAGGGAGCTCTAGGGATTGCCATGTTAGCTAAAATATCAGAATTTATGTATATATGATTAAGAATCTGTATAAATACCTTTTTCTACATTTTTTACAAAAAAAAAACCTTTATTCACTTGTGTGAGCATTTTCGGGATATAGTAGTTATTGTAAAAGATATTCCAATAAGAAATAAATGATTTGAGCTCACTGTCTGCTTACAGTAGAACTTACAATATTCTACGTGCTGAGGAGCCACTCAGGGGTAACTTTTATAGTCCAGAGATGCAGTTATCATTCTGTAGGTTAGGTCATATACAAAAACTACAAGGAAACCCGATTCATTTATTCAAAATCCTCAAAAACACTGATAAAGTCATCCTAATACACTTCTTCAGAATCAACAGGTAAACAAGTAGAAACTTTGTGGAATTCATTAAAACTGAGAACAGTAAACATGTCTCACCTCAGGGAGTTGTGGGAGCACAGAACAAGATAATCAGGCATGTTTTTAAAGCTGACTTGTCTCTTCAAAGTAACAGCTTAGCTAACAGCTAAGCAAGAGCTTCAAATCAAGTAGCTACTACCTACAAACAGGCTACATTAGCCAAATGACTTCTTTGCATTTGAAACCATTCTTATGATCTTATGCCTGTAGTGTTTCATAGCCGTTCAGGGACGCCAAATATGTAACGTTGCCATAGCCAAAATGTAATGTAGTGGCTCTCTGAAGGCACCAGTTCTGTAGGGTTTGGGCATTTACTGAGACAATTATTAATTTTAGCAGTAAATCACAAAGTTGATTCTTTTGATGGCTTTAGAATCCAACCATGCGACATAACTCAAACAACGCGCACACACAGGTACTAATACACGAGGATACATTTATTAATACATAGAATATGCATGTAAACCTAAGAGATCTTATCAAGAGGGTTATCAGAATACAAAGGTATATATTCAGTCAGTTACAAAGTGTTACACATATCAAGAGGACATACGTTCAGTATATCATTCATTAAGACCGTTTCGTAAATGAACTTGGTTATAACTTCTACATTAGATACTCAAACAAGTACATAACTCTTAGGAATTAAATTGATATCAACTGGTTGGGATAACAATTGAATTCTCGAGCTGTAATGCATTGAAGTTGAATACTCATCCAATCTCTGGGGATTCAGATCTCCTGCGGGCACAAAGAAACAATTGCAGGCTATTGCTGTCCAATCCGCGCTCTCTGGCTCGGTGCCAGGCTGTGCTGTGCGGCTTGCGCTGCTGATGCTTACTGACCGGCTAGTTAGTGTTGGCTTTAACTAGCAAAGTTTGTGCACAAGTGAAAAGATGACTGTGGGTCCCAGCAAGTCAGGAAGAGGACCGGTTCGTTCCTGATGAAGAGCTAGTTCTGAATAGCAATTCAGCTGTCCACAGTTCTGACCTGTTCACGAGGCCTGCTGCTGGTGCTAACCTCGGGTGGATCCTCTGGTTACTCTCTGGCAACCTCCACTCTAGACTCTTAGAACAAAGGAAGGTTCTGGCACTCGGACACACTAGCAGTTCCGTGGTTGTCTGGGCTGAGTCTCAGGATGGTCAGGAGGCGCGCTGCGAGAATGTCCTGCCCTTGGGAGCCTTCTGCTCCTGGGCCGTCCTGCCCTGGAATTCTCCTTTGAATTCCCTTTAGAACAGTCCACAGAATCCTCTCCAGAATCTTACTGAATCTCCCTGAATCTTGTTGAATCTGAATCTCACTGAATCTCTCAGGCTCTCTGTGTTGCCTGTTTTTACCTGGAGGAACTTCAGCTCATTGATTGTCTGAAAGTTCCATGGGCATCAGAGTCCCACGTGGGTTACTCGGCCCTACCAGTCCCTGATTGGTTGATCAAGGTGAGATATGAGTCACTTACTCCTGACACTTAGGAATGCAGTCCAGATGTCCATCTGGCACTCCCTAGACAGATAGGCGCCAATGGATGACCATTGATCATGATAGCCAGGCTTAGCTAAGTGCATCCCCCTTTGGGAGCTGCCTTTTATCAAAGGAACCCTAAATCAGCCTGCATGGTTTCTCTGTGGCTGCACCACAGAGATGAACAGAGAAATGAGGCCTAATTTGGGAAAGCTCAGAAACACTTAATTCTGCCTTATTAATAAGCCTCACCGCTACATATCCCCCCTTTTTGAAGGCCACGAGGTCCCGAGGCATTGTTGCCTTCAAAACAAAACAGAGTTAAGTGATGTCCCTTGCCATTAGAACATTAATCTTAAATGTCTACATTACTCCTCGAGAATTCATAACGGAACCAGCATTGGATACAAACAGGATGAATAACATCTGGAGTATGTATAAACACGGTAGGAGACATTATCTAAGTCTAGGAGTACACATCAGGAAGTTCACTCTCAATATCTGATAACTCTGTAGTAGATATTTGGGGAGAAGTCACTTCCTTTCTTTTGACATGCTACCTTTGACTCATTCATGCTACCCAGAATACATCTTGATGTGACAGTACAGCATTCAGAGTACATCCAGTCATGATCCAGCTACCCAGCAGTAGTGTTACAATAACAACGGTTCCTGTTCCCAGCCCCCCAATAAACCACAACACCTGTGTTGGGTATCTGCTAGGGTGGTTTGGAGATTTGTTCCATTAAAGCAAACTCAACCACCTGTACCTCTTCAGGGCTTACTGTTTCTTGGATTTCTATCCGATTCAATAGTGTGGCACCTGAAGGCATCCACGACCTCAAGTTTGGTCTTATATTGTCTGGTTCTAGACAGTACAGTGTTAAGTTCAAGCTGTACTATGGCCTCCTCGGGAACTTACAGGAAAACTGTTTGATTAGGTAGCTGCATTGTGGTAGCTGTATCATGCCTGTCACAAGTCATAGTGTCAGTTAAATGTAGTGTGCTGACCAGCCATTTACTTCCCACCTGCTCTTCGTGGGGTTCATTAACCTCCCTCTGCTCGTTAGTAGCTTTACACCCTTCATTGGTGAATCGTTTAGACACAGCCAATGGATAGCTTTGGTAGCCATACCCATCTCAAGATTTGGAACCGAATTCAATCTTGGATTGCCTTCTGGGTGAGCTATGAGCGATGGGGTTAATGTCACATGCTCCTCTACTGAGAAGAGTGGAATCAAGTGGGTTGGGATTTGTGCCGTGGTTAGACTGGCTACAGTGGCACAAAACTCCCTTAACAGGTCTTGTGTCAACATTCTGGCCTGTTGCACACAAGCATAAACCCACTGTATAACACCAACAATCATGTCCACTGGTTGGGGAAGAAGATTTAACCCTGTTGCATAGGAAGTTGCCTTTAGGGTTTTCCCTAAGCTTTCCAACTTTTGCTGCTGTTGATACAGTCTGTCACTACCCTCTGGCATCTCTGACCCCTGCCTTCTTGGGGCAGTCAGGGTGAGAGTGCCAGTAGCACACAAACCTACCAGAAATAGCAAATGCACAACAGTGGCGGCAGCAATCAGTCCTCCCAAAAGTCTTTTCGGGTGGCTGATCCCAGTCATCTCCTTCTGAGTGACTGTTGCCTTTCTAAGCTGGTGCCTGGTGTCTTTCTCAGTATGCCATGTGGCATCGTGGGCACCAACAAAACCTTGGAATCGGGAGAGATCTGACGCAGCTGCTGATGCTGCTCCTCCTTTTCCAGGGCATCTGCTTTTTCGATTTGTTCATGCCTGTGCTCTAGGAACCCTGCAGGGGGTGGTGCAGCGGTGGAGCATGCCTGACCCTCAGCTGAGTGGTCATCTGGAGCACCTGAGTGATCTGGGACTGTTATCCCATTCTCACTGTTCAGGTCCACCCTGCACACTTCCTGAATGAGGAATCCCTCTATCGGCATGTTTACAATCGTTCGCTGGGGGTAGGTGTAGGACACCTGCTCGCTCCCCCCTTCCCTCGCTAGGGGTTCAGGGAGCTGCCCCAGCAGTAGGATAGCTAGTTCACTGTCTTCAAACTCGCTATCACCCACCAGGCCCATGTCAGTGCAGGCGGGGATTCTGACATCCCTCTTTGCGATGTCCTGCACTGGCAGGCGGGTGATTTGACCATCCAGCTCCAATCTGGCTGAACCACTGTTGGTCAGACTCAGACTGACTGACTGAGCTGGTGGCTGTAAGAAAACCGGCTCGGCTTTCATTCCCTGTCCCTTCTGGGGGACTGGGTGTGTTGGCAACCCTGCCGTTGAGGCAGGAACAATCAGGTCAGTCTCACTCACTACCTGGTAGTTGTGAGAAATAATGTTACCTGACTGCAGGTTCCCTGGGTCAAAGCAGAGGGAATCGGCATCTGGGATCAGGTGTGTCCACAGCGCAGTAGTCTCAGCGTCCAGCTGGACCTCCTGTCTAACCTGTGAATGTTGCACCAGAGGCACCTGGCGGTGGCCCTGTGACAGCTGCTCAAGCAGATCCTCACTAATAGAGGACCTCTCAGGGCTAAGGGTGAGGGCTACATCACCAACCTGCTCTCCTGCCATCTGGATCCCTTCCACCACTGCAGGGTGGTGTTCCTGACCCCTCTTGGGTGCCAGGGTGCACAGGGAAAGCTCCTTTTCATCGCCAGGTGGGGAGATCTGCTCCTCTTTAGGGATGTAAAAGGTGTGTGCTTTACCTGGTGGATCAGGCGGCTGCTTGGAGCACCGCTCCTGTGGCAGGGAGGCTGTTGTGACCTCAGCCGGGACACGACTTCCCTGTATATCCGGGGAACAAGAAAATATTTTTATTTCTTGTCCAGAGGGAACAGAAGGAATCTCCACATAGGCTTCTGTGTTCGGTGGGCACTGTGTGAGCACAGTCTGCCTCTTGGCCCCCCTTTCCTTCTGTACAGAAGGCTTAGGAGCCTTGACCATTTTCCACACTTTGCCTTTCTGGTGATCCACCAAAGGTTCCACTCTGAGTCGCATGCCCTTTTCTTTTTCAACCCGTTTGAGCTTGCCGTGTGACATCAAACACCTTTCAACCTCAGTGTCAATCAGTGTCTCACTGTGTAAGACATCTCCCATGGCAGCCTTGAGGTAAAAGCTTCCTGCTTTTCCTCTCTGTTTTACTGCCTGCTCTGTGACTTCAGGGGTGGAGTCAGCACTCACTTGGGAGTGGCTGAATTCATCCAGGCAGGAACCCTTCCGCTCAATCAGATAGACTGAGGGAGGGAGAGGGGGCTGGTCTCCACCTCCTCCAGTGGAGAGTATCAGCTCATTCACGCTTCCGGCAGCCTTGGGGAGCGGTTGTCCCTGTCCTAATAAAGCTTGTTCAAGCCTGGCCAGGCGGGCGGCTACTGAATCCTTTTGTTAAGCCTTTTCTATCCCTTTCCCTTCCCCGGTGTTCTCATGGCACTTAGGACGCTGGGTGTGGTCCTGTGTGAGTGCTTTGGAACGGGGCTTAGCCAGCTCAGGAGCCTGTGCTCCTTCGAGCAGGAGGGAATTAACCCTGCTGACTCTGACGGCGAACACAGTCGCTTTAACAGCTTTTTGCTCAGAGCGACTTTGGACATCATACTCCCAGGCTTTCTGCACGAATCTCTTAATATCAGTCATTTTCATGGTCTGTGCATCTGTATGCATTAAGATCATCTTTCTGACTGACGGGTGGAGATTCGCAACGAATAAACCCTTGAAATGTATGTTCTCTTCGCAACCCTCATCATTTCGCCCTGCAAAATAAGTTCGTCTAAGTCTCTCGTAATATTCGCGAGGGGACTCTGCTCTCTCGTGCTTAATGTTAAGAGCGGCGGCTATCGCAGCAGTCGGGTCAATAAACGTACTGTATTCTTCGATAAGTGCTTGACACAGCTGCTCAAAATCATTACAGACTTCTTTCATCTGCCTAGCCATCCACTCATGTACAGCTCTGCTGGTAGTTTTCCTGACCAGAAACACTTTCTCCTGTTCTGTGGCGTTTGGCAGGTACTGCAGGGTATACCTGAGGTCTTGAATATAACTCTCGATATTATTCTCTGACACTGCCGGGTCAAATCTCTCTATGTCCTTCGCTAGCTCTCTCAGAGAATGGAGATTTATTATTCTAGCTTCTCCGCTGACGGAGATATGGAAGAGATCGTGGTCGGACCTGTCGCTGCTAGAGAGAGTGCTTAATAGCGACTCAAATTCAGACCTTTTAGCAACCATCGTTAAACTTAAAGAGACTTACTTTTAAGTACGAAATCACAGTTTTACCACAGAAAACCACAAGATCAAGTATGCAATCAACCCGGTAGATCACAAAACAATCAAGCACTGCTTAAAGAGCAAGGGGAACTTTTTTCTTTCGGCTTTCAGCACACTGTATTGTCGTGTATGAAACCCGCGGCGTTTTATATTGAATTATTCCGCTTGGTTGACTCATTTCAGTCTTGCCACGTCCACCCAGGGACGCCAAATATGTAGTGTTTCATAGCCGTTCAGGGACGCCAAATATGTAACGTTGCCATAGCCAAAATGTAATGTAGTGGCTCTCTGAAGGCACCAGTTCTGTAGGGTTTGGGCATTTACTGAGACAATTATTAATTGTAGCAGTAAATCACAAAGTTGATTCTTTTGATGGCTTTAGAATCCAACCATGCGACATAACTCAAACAACGCGCACACACAGGTACTAATACACGAGGATACATTTATTAATACATAGAATATGCATGTAAACCTAACAGATCTTATCGAGAGGGTTATCAGAATACAAAGGTATATATTCAGTCAGTTACAAAGTGTTACACATATCAAGAGGACATACGTTCAGTATATCATTCATTAAGACCGTTTCGTAAATGAACTTGGTTATAACTTCTACATTAGATACTCAAACAAGTACATAACTCTTAGGAATTAAATTGATATCAACTGGTTGGGATAACAATTGAATTCTCGAGCTGTAATGCAGTGAAGTTGAATACTCATCCAATCTCTGGGGATTCAGATCTCCTGCGGGCACAAAGAAACAGTTGCAGGCTTGTTGCTGTCCAATCCGCGCTCTCTGGCTCCGTGCCAGGCTGTGCTGTGCGGCTTGCGACGGTGCGCTGCTGATGCTCACTGTTGACTTTAACTAGCAAAGTTTGTGCACAGGAGAAAAGATGACTGTGGGTCCCAGCAAGTCAGGAAGAGGACCGGTTCGTTCCTGATGAAGAGCTAGTTCTGAATAGTGATTCAGCTGTCCACAGTTCCGACCTGTTCACGAGGCCTGCTGCTGGTTACTCTCTGGCAACCTCCACTCTAGACTCTTAGAACAAAGGAAGGTTCTGGCACTCGGACACACTAGCCGTTCCGTGGTTGTTCGGGCTGAGTCTCAGGATGGTCAGGAGGCGCTCTGCGAGAATGTCCTGCCCTTGGGAGCCTTCTGCTCCTGGGCCGTCCTGCCCTGGAATTCTCCTTTGAATTCCCTTTAGAACAGTCCACAGAATCCTCTCCAGAATCTTACTGAATCTCCCTGAATCTTGTTGAATCTGAATCTCACTGAATCTCTCAGGCTCTCTGTGTTGCCTGTTTTTACCTGGAGGAACTTCAGCTCATTGATTGTCTGAAAGTTCCATGGGCATCAGAGTCCCACGTGGGTTACTCGGCCCTACCAGTCCCTGATTGGTTGATCAAGGTGAGATATGAGTCACTTACTCCTGACACTTAGGAATGCAGTCCAGATGTCCATCTGGCACTCCCTAGACAGATAGGCGCCAATGGATGACCATTGATCATGATAGCCAGGCTTAGCTAAGTGCATCCCCCTTTGGGAGCTGTCTTTTATCAAAGGAACCCTAAATCAGCCTGCATGGTTTCTCTGTGGCTGCACCACAGAGATGAACAGAGAAATGAGGCCTAATTTGGGAAAGCTCAGAAACACTTAATTCTGCCTTATTAATAAGCCTCACCGCTACATGCGTTACCTTTTCACAACTAATTAGAGACAAAATTATGGTTAAATAAATACATTTAAAGATTGTGCCATAAAGGCTTTCTTGTAATTGTTCAAACTGTTCAATACTTTCTGTATTAGTTCAAATTAAATAATTTTTGGATATCCTAACATTTCCAATATTTAAAAGAATATTTAATCACTAAAAACAAGAGTTGTAGTTTAGTCTTTAGTCTGTATTTGTCAAATGTTTCCTTCCTTAAACTGACATTCTGTCATGGCCTCCACTAATCAGACACAAGCCCCTGCTTCTTCCTACAGACGCCGACGCACATCCTAATTATTCAACCACGTCCCTAGTCCTGCACCACACCTTCCAACCACTTAAGGGCTCCTCACCTGCATATCCTCGCTCAGTATTAAGTTAGTTCATATAGAGCTCACCTCCATTATAAACTCCTCGTCTGAGAGAACTATCATCTTGTGAAAACCCGGCTTCTAGACGTACGCATCCTCCTGACCACAACTTTTCGCAATGCACTGCAACACAACGCAGCTAAGTACAGCCGGCATCCACTCTCCATTTAATTTCCTTGCTTAACATCTTTAGCTAAGCACCGCATAGGGTCCAATCCCCTTGCTGAACCTTCTGGCGCATTACACATTTTATTTGTGTTTTAAACAAAGCTGTAAAGAACACATTGAAGAGTTTTGAAGAGTTTATTTTCTGCAAAGAGCTACAGGTTTATTAATACTTTGTAAATGCAATGGGTAACAATGGAGATGGATATGCTAACCTTCTCATTGCAGAAAAGTCAATCACTGTAAATTCAATATATACAATTTATTTTCAATCAAGAAAACAGATGTTCAAAATAATGCCTAATGCATTAGTAAAGCTCAGCTCAGTTAAGATGCCTCCTCAAATGGAGTCAATTCTGAATAGATAACAGCTAGGAGGCTACACTACTTTTTGGGTATTATTAATGAAATTATGTGGAATGTTTTTAAACCTATAGCTTTTTAGTTTAACAAAATATAATAATATAACTTGTAAACCTCACAGAATATAAAATTATACTGAATATTTTTTTAAATTGTATTTTTATGTAGTTATGTCTGCCAGCATACATTATCCATGCTTTTCATAAAAACAGAAATTAAACTATAAAAATGAGACATTTTCCACCTGCTTCTCAGGATTTTTCAGACTGTATTCTCAGATACTGCTTTGTTTGCTTTTTTTAAAACAGAAGCACTGTAAATATAGCATTGGTCACCTTATGCTCACAGCCTGGTAAATAATAATTGGATAAATCAGATATTATAATTATTTAATATATTATGCTAAAGATTATCAGAATTAACACTAATATGTATTATGTAACATTTTTTAGTCATACTGTAGCTATTTACATTAACACAAACTTTTTTTAGTTGTTTTTTTTCTCATTATTCATTTTAGATCGATAAAATAATTTAATTAAATCATAAGGGTGTTTTGCCTAAAGATATATACAGTATATATGTCTTATGGAAGTTATATATATATATATTATACAGTTTTTTGTTTTGTCAACACAAAGTATATTAGAATATGTAGAAGACAAGAAAACTGACATTAAAATGAAACTATTATGAAATAATTTACTCCATCATCTTTAATTATAGGATGTTGTGCAAAACTGAAGTCAGTGGATGTGGCGTTGCCTACTAATTGAGGGGTACATTTATCAAAAGAATGATTAAAAAAGATGTCAGGCAATGTCAGCTACAAGGCCAGCATTCATGTTTTGAAAGGGGAGACAACACAGTGCTCTTCCGGACCAGCCTAATCTCACTTGCCCCCACTTTCCCACACTTCTTTTTCAGATATCCAGTTTGGGGTATAATGTGTTGAACAGCTGGGCCCCATCACTTCTCATTGCAGGCCTGGGAGAGACATGGCTGACAGAGTGATACACAGAGCCTGTCCCAGTTAATGACTCCACCATTCTCCATCATTATCCCCATCATTAGGAAATTAGGATGACAGAAGGTATTTACTGTAAACCTGCCACCTCCCAAGGAGAGATAAATAGAAACTGATAAATGGGATTTCATGACGCTATCTATTAACCTTCTGCTTCCCAGCGCTAGCATATGCAAGCTTAAGTACTATTAATATTCTTTAATTGGTCTTAACCTGAGCTAAAAATACACCTGAAGTAGTTTTCTATGAAGGATCAAAACAAATAACATAATCCTGTTTGACTCTGAAAAAAAATCTGCCAGAGTTAAACTGAACATGCTTCAGGTTCTGTTATTGCTTTACATTAGAGTGAAACATGAAATTAGACTCCTTTACTAGGTAGACACTGGTACTAGGTAACTAAAGTTCTCTCAAGGGCAGAGGCAATCTTTGTAAAAGTCACTAATGTCAAACATGTCTGGGGATTATATGCCTATTCAGCATCCATACTTGCCCCATCACCCATCTTCTTTGTCTTCTGTGACCTCTTAAAATATGAGGCAAGGATTTCTAGAAGGCATTTAATAGAGGCACATCACCAGTTGTCGTAGTATTTTTGGTCCCTCCTAATATCTGAAAGCAGATATTTATTGTGAATGATATGTGACCTTCACAAACCATTCTGTTATAAAGCACTGTAGAAGACTCTTCAAACACACAAAAATCCTGAAATGTCTTCCTTGTAAGACGCTTAAAGCTGTTTTGTTTCAATGGTCAAAGTAGGATACACCTGGCTTGTGTGTCCTAATAAGAAGTTTCTTTCTGCTTTTCAAACAGTAAGAGCTAATTCAAATAATAATAATAATTATTATTATTATTTCTAGACTGTCCACTCAAAGCACTTTACACTCCCCTCCACCACCACCACTGTGCAGCATCCACCTGGATGATGTGACGGCAGCCAACATGCACTTGTAAGCTCACCACACATCAGCTATCAGTGGGGAGGAGAACAGAGTGATGAGGCCAATTCATAGATGAGGATTACTAGGAGGCCGTGATTGGTAAGGGCCAATTGCAAATTTAGCCAGGACGCCGGGGTTACACCCCTACTCTTTTCGAGAAACCCCCTGGGATTTTTAATGACCACAGAAGGTCAGGACTCCGGTTTTTACATCTCATCCAAAGTATGGCACCTTTTTACAGTATAGTGCCCCAGTCACTATACTGGGGCATTAGGACCCACGTGGACCACAGGGTGAGTGCCCCCTGCTGGCCCCACTAACACCTCTTCCAGCAGCAACCTTACTTTTTCCCAGGAGGTCTCCCATCCAGGTACTGACCAGGCTCATACCTGCTTAGCTTCAGTGGGGTGCCAGTTGTGAGTTGCAAAGTGATATGGCAGCTGGCCATATACAGTAATAATAAATAATATGTATGTATACTGAGAGGCTTTAAAAATGCATCAGATTCTGTTGGTTCCAATGCTCATTTGTTGTGTTTTTATTCCTTTAAGGATAATTGCAATGGGACAAATTTTACAAATGCTGCAGATGGGTAATTAATAATTAACAATTTTGCAGAAATGTTTCACATTTTAACCCTTTAAAAACACATACAGACATTATATACATACGTACTATGTATTAACATATTTATAAGCAAACAATGCTTGAAAGATGATAAATGCTTCTTACTTTAATGGATACTTTAAAATACACTTTTCACAATTGCTGGTGCATAATCAATAATTTTTACTTTGACTTTGATATCTCTGATGCATCACTATTTTTAAATTCTTTACAAAAATAAAAGGTTTTACATACAGTTTTAATTAAGAACATATCCAGCAATGTTTTTACTCTTATTATTTAAACCATTTAAATTTGAAAATCATAGTGTAGAGAATATTTGCTTTGGTATTGCAAAACCTGTTTCTTGTCCTTGTCTTGTTTTCAGACTTCAAAACAGACTGCAAATGTCTTTCAAATACCTTTTCATGGACACTGAACTAAGGTGGTGAGGGTTTGTTAGTAATACAAAGTTGATCAAATTAGATAAATGAAATGGAATTTTATAATAATAAATAAGAACACTGATGTTCATTTGATGCAGTAATTATAGCCCTAATGATGATAATTTAAGTTTTAATTTTGATCCCACTAGTGACTGGCAGAATCTATCAATTACTGTATTAAACCAGCCACCAGCTGCAGCTACACAAACCCAAATTGCTGTTTAAACTGCTGTCATCTCCCTCCGTTTTTCACAAGCATAATTGCAGTTCAAGCAGTTTATCATAATCATCATTCTGCTGATTTTTGTAACACAAGGGCAGGTTTTTTCCAGTTTTTATTTAAAACCAAAAAAAGATACCACACTTCAAAATTTGCAGACTAGCCATTGTGGCTTAGTGGTTGAAAGGTAGAGAATTGAAAAGTGTTGTCTTTGAATCTTGTTTTATTTTCTGACAATTTTTACTGACTTTTGGTAGTCTGCTTTCAAGAAACATACTTACTTGATGCATAAAAACGTAATTTTATATTTCATATTAAAGAGTTTTTTAATAGCTAAGTTCTGATAAAGAGAAACAAAAATGTTAGCAATGGATGGAAATTGTTAATCTCATCATATTCAGTGAGAGACTTTGGTGCAATACAAAAACATCAAGGTAATAACTGGGAAGTTTTGGATAGATCTTAAGGAGAAGAGTGAAAATGTGACTGCTGGAATTTCTTTAGTTTTCTGTTATTAACAGATTACCATGTACAGTATGTAACCAAGTAAAAATGTAATAATAATCCTTAATGGAGTTTAAAACAAAAGTTTAGGGAGAAGTTTAAACTCTAATATTGTACCCTACGTACTTTATAAAAATCATACATTTTGCTTACTCACTGTTGTGGTTTGTTTATGCATCTAGTGTTTCTTCTCACCAGACGTTGCCATGCTATCAAGCACTTTGTTTGATCTCTTGAGAGTTGTTCCTCTGAAGCTATATCTAATCAACTTTAGGCATGATAACCATGTTACTCAATGAAATATTCTCCCTTGGTGGTAAGTTGATTTTTGTTATCCTTCATCAACCTTGCTCACAAGTTCTCCAGAGCAGCATGTCCTAAACTTTCTCTCTTTAGTTGATTTGGAAATGCTACTTAAACCTTCGTTTCCCTTGTATGCATTCACTTCTCACAGTATTGTCATTCATATTTTATCTGTATTTTTTTAACTTAAGAAATCCATATTGTCATTGTGTGATCTCTCTCATTTCTTTTGGTACTTTCAACAGCTCTGGTCTATCATACAGGTTGTCATTCTCCTCAGCCTGGTAAGTTACTCAAAAACAGCTCTCCATGTAAATCTTACATCTTCTACACAGTACACCGTATACCTCTTCCACATCTGTGTAGGATTTGTATGTTTTCCCTGTGTTAACGTGGGTTTCCTCCACGTGCTCTGGTTTCCTCCCCCAATCCAAAAACATACTGGTAGGTTAGTTGGCTTCCAGGAAAATTGTCCTTGGTGTGAGTATGAGTGTCTGTGTTTGTGTAAATCTGCCCTGTGATGGAATGGCATCCCATCCTGTCCCAGTATATTCTGTCCCAGTGTATCCTGTCTTGTGCTTGTTGGTTGTCGGGATAAGTTCCAGATCCCCTGTGACCCTGAATGAGAAGAAGCAGTTAGAAAATGGCTAGATATATGGATGATTTGCAAGTCTACTGTGAGGGGTGTTTGTTTTACTCAGATAGGGTGCTTTACCTTCCATTTTCACTGTGATTACTGCTTGTGTTCCAGCAAAAACAAATCTAAATGCTCACTTTGCAACCTCCAAGCTTTTAAAGGTTTACATTGAAATTAAAAGTATCCTATCTGTTTATTCTGTAGTTCTATATTGTATAATAGTGTGTCAAATAAACATAATCAGTGCAGTCTCCTCAGTCTTACCTTTTTCTATACATCAAAATGTACTATTCCAAACTGATGGAGGCTAACTCTTACCCAAGCAAGCAACAGCCGCACACACACTAGACATCTAGTGGGCACATTACAGGTGTTATCTACCACTGCTGTCTTAGTACTTGCTGGGGAAAAAAATCTGCATTTTAATTTCTGAAAACAGGTTTAAACTTCCATTAGGAAAAGTCTGTAGAAGAACAAATGATATATAGTGATCACTTTGAAAGTCAAGACTTTCTATACAGAAAGTCAGTGTGTGTACATGCAGTACATTACATGGTTATACATATATCACATGTAATAACTCACATTGTGTTAGGAAGACCAAGGAGCTTTTAAAACAAGTCAGTGATAAAGTGGATGTTTCTTATGATCTTCAAGCAACTGCTCCCCATGGAGTTTTAATTAATGTTGTTTGATGCAGCTGGAATAGAAAACTCAAATGATTCAAAAGTTATACTGGGTACACATTAGAAAAACAAATCCAGCGACACTAAACTCAAAGGCAAACTTTAACATTAACAATTATGTTGTGAAGAAATAGTGATATGGGGAGGAAGACTTTGGTATTTCCTGAATTAATTTTAAATTCATAAAACCATACAGTAGATAAGGATATGCCTCAAGTAAAATGGATAAAAAAGGGTTGTCACGAACTTTACTGTGAAATTTATGTATTTGTGTTTTTCATTTAATATGTAATACAGTACTTAACAACATGATTAATCCATCAATCCAGTAACTATTAATAAATCAACTAGCCAAAATGTACACAGTGCATTAATAGGCACAGTATACAGTGTATTGCAAAGAAGGAGAGGCAATTCATGAGGGCAATTCATTAAAACTACATTAAAACTTTTTACAAAATTGGTTTTCAGTTCCAATAAATGTATAATATCCTGTTTCACAATGTTTCACAATGGCCTGCCAATACAAAAGGACACTGTTTCCCGAACTTCTTCCCACTGTAGTATCATTAGAGGGTAAAGTTTATGCTTCTGGGTTTTGCACTAAACCAATGATCTGGTATAGCAATGTTAAGAAGGAACAGATTTTCCAGTCCTGAATGACTATAGGCCACTTTTTCTAGCTTGAATGCAGTGGACTGGAAAACTATGAGAAATACACATGCATCCAAAACTTTCCAGAAGAGCAGATGAAGGAAGTCAAAATGTGGATCAGCTGGCCTGCGATCTCTGGTGTGTGCCAAGCTGTCTGATTGGCTGCAGGGCTACATGGCCATCTTGCCTTCCTGGCAGGCATAAGACTCTAACAGTTCGGTTTGAAAAAAAGAGAAAAGAGATGTGTGGGTGAGTGAGTCTGGAGAGGGGTGTGTGTGTTGCAATGGGTGAGAGTGTGAGAGAAAGGGTGTAAAGAAAAGATTAGTCTTTCCTTTCAAATTGTTCTTGAACAAGATGGTCATTTTGCTCCCTGAAACAGAGTGTCCCCTGTTTGATTCTGACCTGAGAAATAAATGTTATATGTTACAGTATATAAATTATATAATATATATATATATTTAATACCAAAAAGGATTTTATAATTCTTCCAAATATGTAAATGAATACAGTTATTATTTGTCAGTTGTTTTCACTACAATAAATTTTATTTGTCAATGCAAAAAAATATTTAGATAAGTTATGTTCATTTAACTCAGTTATTACCAGTTAATTTCCTCAGCATAATTTCATGTAATGAGATTTCTATTGCCTACAAGCTGATATAATACCTGGAGTTTCATTTGATGTTCCTGCAGACGTATACATCACCAAAAAAGTATCTTTCCCTTAAACAGCCTCATTTCACCTTTTTGTTTTCTCTTGCATACATGTGATAATACCACCTTTTGGTGGTATTATCCATCTCTGTTGTTCATATTGACACGAAAACTACTGAGTTTTAAACAAATAAAAAATAATTATGTTTGTTCTGTTTCTTCTCCACATTGTGTTGGTAATTTTGCATGTTTTGCAAATCTCTGTGGGTCAATATCTCAGATGGCCAAGTGTTGCCTGACAATCATAGAGATTGGGTAGCTGTGTCAGCATGCATAGTCTGCAAAAGTAATAGGTTTATTCCATGCTGAAATGAGAAGAGAGAAAACACAACGTTTCGGTTGTGGAGCCTGTGTGTATAAAATTAATTCATATTTCAGACTTTGTTTTAAAAAAAGACTTTGTTATAGACCTTTCTGCTGATAAAAGATACACAGAGAAAGTTCTGAAGTTCTTTTAAATAAGCAATGTTTGTGTGATACAAATAATTAAGCACAGCTCAGGCTCATTATACAAAATATTATCCACAACACTTTAACTTGCAAGATTAGACTGTTTATTCCTTAACTCTCAAATACATAATTATACTGCAAGAGTGTGAAACAAACTAATAGAAATGGATGTCATATCCTGAAAAACAAGTATTAAGAGTCTTCAGAAAATATTCATTGCCCTTGGAATTTTTCACAATTTGTTATTTTACAAACTCAAATAGAAATACTATTATAGTATATAGTATATATTATTTTTGTCACAGCTCTACATAAATTACCCTATAATGTCAAAGTGAAACAAAAGTAGTAAAAATACATGTAATTAAAAAAAAACACTGTAAAATCTTGATATTAAAATAATGTATCTATGACATTCCAAATCAAGAACAGGTATGAGAAAACTCCAAAACATGAATGACGTCTACATGTGGTCAGTTCAATTGGTTGATATGATTCCAGATGAAATGCACCTGTCTATGATCTATGTATCTAAGGTCAGTTGACAGTACATTTCAGAGAAGAAGCTCTACCATGAAGACCAAGGAGCTATCTAACTATTAGAGTAAATTAAAAAATTGAAACGAGGTATAGATCTGGAGAGGGTATTAAAACACATCTAGGCTGTTTAAAGTTCATAGGCGCACAATCAGGTCCATCTTTAAAAAAGAATACAGAACTAGCCAGACTTTTCCAAGTGCAGGCCAGTCCCCCAAACTGAGCAACCAGGCAAGAATAACCCTGGTCAGAGAAGCGACCAAGAAACCAATGACCACCTTGACAGAACTACAGAATCAGCCTCTATGGGAGAATGGCTAGATGGTGGCTAATAACATATCTGAGTTTTGCAAGTGCAGACCCTGAGACCACGTGGAAAAAATTATCTGGTTTCATTAAACAAAAATTGAAGTCTGTGCTCTTAATGCAAAGCACTATGCCGGGCGCATATTGAACACAGCTTTTCCATGGCAGGGACCGGGGTATTTATGAGGATAGAGGGAACAATGAATGGAGCTACTGTAAGTACAGGAAAATCCTTGAGGATAACCATTTCAGTCAGCAATGGGACAGTAATCCCATGCATACAGTTAAAGTTCAAGCTTTAGAGCAAGATGGTGAATGTTTTTGAGTGGTCTAGCCAAAGAATCCCTGGAAGGATTGAAGATTGAAGTTCACCATAACTCTTCATTCATCTTTACAGAGCTTGATCAAATCTACATGGAAGAATGGGTGAAATACCTAAAATCTAGATGTTCTAAGTTGATACAGGCATACACAAGAAGACTTATTACTTCAATTGGGTGAATATTTCAGTAAACAAGATATTTCATAAAAACATGTTACACTACTAATATTTTGGTCCTTCAAATTATTGCATATATTATGTGAATCAAGGAGAAAAATTATGTAATTGCATTAAGAATTCTAGCTGTAACACAGCAATATTTGCCATTGTTCAAGATGGTGAATACTTTCTGAAGGCATTGTAATTAAAGGTCTTGAAATGATACAATGTATATGCAGTAAGTGTAATACCCTTCCTTCTCAGTTTTATTAATAATAATCTAAAGAGAAAGCATTTTTATATCAAATATTTCATGATCAAATATTTATATTTATTTTATTTGATCTGATTATTACTTTAAAATGTAATTGATGTGTTCAGCCTTCATTTATTTCAGGTATGCTCCTTTTCTACTGGTGAATGTATCATTGCATATCACAAGGCATGTAAAATCAATAACCTCAGCCTTCTACTGACATCTTCTGGAAGAGGCTAACCTCAAGCACACTCAAACACATTCTCATCTGCTGTGTCCCCTTGATTAAGCAGTGTCTTGGATTTAAATCACAAAGTACACAATTATCAGCTTTACCTCAGGATTTGCATAACCCATGAGATATCAGCTTTCACACTGTAAATGAAGACAAAGTCACACTTGCATATTAACCAAAGTTCTGCCAGAACAACAGTTTCAGTGTTGTAACATTATGTGTTGTGCTTTATGCAGGGCTGCATAATTGGAAAAAATTGGAAGGGGGAAGTACAAAAAACTGACTTTAAGAATCCAAAAGTAAAACTAAATTACACACTATAAGTTTTGGCAAAAAGATCTTTATGTGATTTTTGAACATTTTGGGAGTTACAGAGTCTATAATGAATTTGGCCAATGATTTCTACATGTTGTAAAAGAGAAAGCTCAGGTATGCATTGTGTGGAACCTGTTCTTCAGTAGAGTAAGAAATCCAGAAAAGCAGATCTTAGATTAAGATATAGACAAATTGTAATATACTTTTGTACTGACAATGTTTATTCAATATAATAAGTATTGAAATACAGTAAGTGAGGAGTTACATTAGTTCATGAAATTAAGATACTGTATGTACTGTATCAATATTTCAGCATCAGAAAGGAACAACAAGGATCTCTCCTTTTTCATATTATCACTTTGTTATATTTCTATTGGCTACTGGTTATACTAATTATTTTTTCATATTGTTATTGATATATGCATTCCCCAAAGCATGAGTCAGTGTTCACTTCTGTGTTTGCTAATGTTTTATGACAGTTTAAAATATTTAATCTTGAATTCATTCATCAAAAGAACTGTTTTTCCCCCAAAAAAACATCAGATTCCTTTACCTTAGCAGATTACTTTCAAGTCTGCTGACATGCAAATATTCATTATTATGTGCTGAATATAACAAAACCAGGTTTTATATGTTTGAAATAAGAATAAATATTAACAGTGATGGTGATACTGTGTTAAGTGCTGCTTGTAATTGATTATCAGTTCTTAGCTCTTGTGAGGAACTTCTAAAATAGGGAGAAATTTTAATTTGACCTTTAATACAGCACAGGACTCCTTTTTCTGTATCTGTCTTTTTCCCTCCACTCTAACTCAAAAAGATTTCAGTCATTGTACAAGATTTAAATGTATGTGTTACTGTGACCTGAGAAATAATACTGTATGTTTCATATAGACACTTACTGTATCCTCTTTCAAAATCCTTATAGCTGGTCATGCCCCAATTTTCAATATAGCAGATTTACTTCCAGGAAGTACTTTTTTAAAAACATTTAAAAAAACATTTTTAGTGGTCAACAACACTTAATTAAAGCTCACTCATTATAGGAGGTTACTAAATACTTCAATGGGGACTCTTGTACATCTTTTGCATCTGAACAAACATATTGATTTCACAGTAAGCAATTACAATCCTTCAGATCAAAATGAATAGAAAGTTTAATTTCCAGGAGAATAAGGAGAGTCATCTAATTGTTCTAATAACTGAATTTCTAAAACCATACTTACAATACTTATTCTGTTCTATTAGCACTACAGCAGAATTCTCAATAAACAAGACGAGATAGCTTTATGAACATGCTGACCCTTAATGCAAATTCCTTGCACTGAGAATTTAAACAATTTTAATATTTAACTTTTATTGAAGTGATTAAAGCAGGTTAGACAAGTCCTTCAGGATGTCTTTTCATATCAATATGAACAATATCAACAGACATACCTGTATTGTTTTAATGCTACTATGTCTATGCAGTAACTAAAGGAACCTAATCAAGCTATCCAGATACTCCTGGTGTATCTCAAAATATCTAAGTTAATAACTAATGCCATGAGCTAATGTTGGCAGTGTGTGATCACATGGGCCATTGAACACTAAATTTGATCATTCTTTTATTGGAGATTGGCACCTGTCATAGATATGCAAAATCATCTAAATTAATGTTCTAGACACAGAATGTTGTCAATGAATTCAGAACTGTTTACAAAGGTTCACTGTAATTGAATGAATGGATGTGCCACCAAATAAATAATTACCAGAAAGGCTTTTAAAAGTGTAGTGTTGATTTGCTTCAAATAATGCACAAAAAAAGCTTTAACAATATTATAAAAACTCTTTATAAACTAACCTCTTTTCAGTGCTTTCCTTTGCTGCAGAATAGATATTTGATTGACTAGACCAGGGGTGGGCAAACCTTTTTGTCCAAAGGGCCACATACAATTTTGAAACTGTATAGAGGGCCTATCACGATCGCTAACCCCTCCTCTTAAGGGTGCTCCAGCCCTTCCTCGTTCCCTCCCATTGTCTGCACCTGTTCCCTATTCCCGCTCCCCCTTAAAAGCCAGACGCGGACCTCACTCCTGGTTCCTCATTGATTTCAGCATCATGAGAGCCCGGGGTCCTGCTGCGTCTGACTCCGTTATGGTTTTAATCTTCTGTTCCTGATTCCCCTCCCTTCACCGGTCCCGACCCGGTTCGTGTTTTAACTCCCTGGATGGATCCCCTGGCCTTGGACTCTACCCTTTGTCTCGGATTACACTTTTGGTTTGTTCGCCCTGGATTCACTTCCCCTGGAGCCCAGCACTGCATGGACACGCCCCCCTGTCTCCAGACCCTCTCCCGCATGACTTTTTCCCTAGTGTATCTTCACTATTCTGGATTGCGTCGTCCGCATAGGGCCCGGAAGGAACTGCTACGTGACAGGGCCACTTCAGGCTGCTGTTACAGATAGCCTATTCCCTATATAACTTTAGAATCCAATATAGGCTTATTAGGTCAAGGTTAACGATAACCTGAGAGAAAAATAATATTTTAAATATATAAATATATAAAAAAATTTACAATGTAATAAAACTTGACGTTCAACTCACAAGCCAAGTCTTCACCTATTACCTTGACCCGACAGGTAACTGTCTGTGTGATAAACTTATTTTCTCAAATTTGTTCTTGCTCTCTCGACAAAAAATATCCAAGGTTTCTATCATACGCTCCTTCAAAAGCTCCCCTTCAGAGAGCAGCTTGATCTGTTTAGCAATTTTATATGCAGGCAGGTAGCTTGCTATTGTGCTTGCCTCTTGGATAGTAGAAGGGGCGGAAAAATACATTTTGCTGAGCCTTTAAACTAGCAGCTAGTTTGGAAGCTCTATTAGCCCACTCTTCGCATGACAGATTGGTAGCATAGTTAACATGTTTGGTAAAAAAATTACACCTGAGATTGTATTCTTTGAACACTACGACACTTTCCTTATAAATTAAACATACAGATGCAGCCATTCAAAGTGCATGGTACAGACACGTACCGGAGGTAATTGGCTACGGCGTCGCGCATTTTGACGCAAGATGACGCGCGGTACCGCGGTACGTGATTGGTTGACCGACAGGGGCACTCGTGGTCCATTGGTCTGTCGTAGAAAGATTTACAGTAAACGTCTTTACTGTGCCCGTTGTAGTATTGAATTTTCATATGGAATTTTACCACTGAAGGGAAATTCAGTAGCTGAGCATAAAAAGACTAGGAGCATTCTGTAACGCGTGTGAAGGCCATAAACGATATTAATTTTGGAACATAAACATACAGTATACAGATGCAGCCATTCAAAATGCGCGGGCGATACCACATTATTTTCCGGTACGCTGTACGCAGTCTACCGCGAGTTGCCGGTAAATACCGCGAGTTACCGGTAAATACCGCTAGTTACCGTAAATTCTCCTATAATACCGCAAGCAAAATAATAGTATCCGGAATTTCCGCAAGGTGGAGCTAATAAAGTTCAACCTCTCATGTTTGAGCTGTGGCCATCAAAGTCTTTAACGAAGATATTACTAATAGTATTTATAATGAATGACCTTGCACAAGCTGTAAGTGTAAACTCAAAGTATTGCCCTGGTCCACATTCTTTTTTTCATTGACCGTCTTTGTAAAAGTAACACCACAGCATTTCGCAATCACGCATTTGTTTCCAATCATGCAAAGTACAGTTTTGAGAATCGATTCACCATACCTTTCACATGCTCATAAAAGAGATTGATTTAGGAACATAAACATATTACCATATGCAAACTGTACTGTATACAGAATGTACATGTATATTTAATGTCTTAACTGTGCCCGTTTAAGTATTGAGTATTTATATGGAATTTTACCACTGAAGGGAAATCTTAGTGCCTGAGCATAAAAAGAATAGGAGCATACTGCAACGCGTGTGAAGGCCATAAACGATATAAATTTTGGAACTTAAACATACAATATATGGCTGGTCTCGGTACTTTAAAGAAAACATACACACCAGTATTCCATTTCTCCCTAAACATTTTAAGCATCGAAGTCTTTAACTAACGTGATACCGGAGTCAACAAGCATACTTTTAGAATTTGATTAAAAGGGAATATAAGATGGAATCGCGTATCTAAAGAAATTAATAACGATATAATTATATTCATGTACCGCAACACAAGAATAGTACATGCTGTACATTGTCTGTCGATAATGTTTCTGTAGCGCTTTTTCAGCACTCTGCATGTGACCGCGCCGGTGGCGCTGTGGATTAGGTTCCTGACTCCCATGTCATATGGTCTGTGATCGAATCCCACTGGAACTATGACTTTTTTTTTAACAAACATTTCTTTGAAAAAATGAAACGTTTCCCTTGGTCAGAGATTAAATAAAACCTCACTAGCACCAAACAAATTTATATTTCTAAAATCACAACATGATCGAATTTAAGTCATTTTAATAACAATGAATAGTCACCTAGGTGTTACAAAATAAACATTTATATTGATTTGAATCGCGTTTTGATTTAAATCGTAAACGCGTGTTTAAATATATGTGTTTAAAGGCGATATACAGATGCAGCCATTCAAAATGAGCGGTAAAAACCCACAGTACAGTAACCTACCCGCAGGGCACCGGAGGGCACCGCGGTAAGTGATTGGCTGGCCAAAATGACCGACAGGGGCACTCGTGGTGGATTGGTTGGTAGTGAAAAGATTTAATCATTTAATGTCTTTACTGTGCACATTTTAATCCGCTTAGTTTTGAATATTTATATGGAATTTTACCACTAAAGGAAAATTTTAGTAGCTGAGCATAAAAAGAAGAGGAGCATAACGCATCTGAAGGTCATAAACGATATTAATTTAGGAACATAAGCATTACTGTATGTACATAAACTGTACTGTGTATGGCTGGTCTTGATAGTTTAAAGAAAAAATACACACCAGTCTTCCATTTCTCCCTAAACATTTTAAGCATGAAAGTTTTATGAAACGGTACCCAAATATGTGATTGCTGTATAGAATGAATTTTAATTTTTAAAAATTATTTAACACGAAAATTAAGCTGTTTACATCTTCCGCCTGAGAACAGTCACCCATTGCTACCCAATGCAGAAACACAGCCACTAACTAGCAAAGAGAGGACATTAGCTAGCCAATATGATAAAGAAATAAATGATTATTTTGTTTATTTCTTTTGCACATTTATTTGAACATTTCCATCGATTGTACAAGCACTTGGAAACTGTCCTATCCCTAGTTCATCAGGCATTTTACCGGTATGGCGCCGGTCTGTGTCTTCTAGGATATAATGCCAGCGAACTCTTGCTTTTATGTCCACTATAACTACGCTGGGCAAACGTTCCGAGGTCAAATTCTTCCAGCACGGGGGTACCTTTAAAGCGGAGACGACGGCACCGAAATTTTTTGGTGCGCCTTCTCTTTAAAGCCCTGGCCAAATATGAAGACAGTACGTACAGTTATAATTCAAACGGAATTAAAAACTACACATCCCAGTTACCATGGTGGTGCTTGTGATCATTGCGTTTAACCAACGAAACAGGGCGAAAAATCAGTCACATGACTTTGGTGCAGAGTTTCGAAAGCTTAACCTATCAGCAACAAAGCGAAATTTACACGATAGGCTACCTCAAACTGTCAGTTACACGACTGTGTATGTCGCTTAAGCCACTCCTATTTGGCATTTTAGTTATGGAGGCGAGAAGACGACCCCCCCTCCCCCCCTCTCTGGGTGTCTGATTTGCCGCCATCTTTAACTGTTCGGTGTATGAATCGGAGTAGCTACGTGTACGAAATAAAGTTAATCCCAACTACAAAACATATATTTTTGTGGTAAGAGGGCACAAAACATCAGTATTTACAGCTATTAATTACTGTACGATTTATAGTTTAAATCTGAGCCTAGATATAAAGTTAGATATAAAGTTAAAATCTCGACAAAGAAATGTAGGAAATACAGAGAAAATAAATCCTTTCTGACATCTAAAATCAGTTTCGATCAAGGTCTCTAAAACGAACAAGAAAAAGAGGATTTTCGGAGGGCAATTACGCTGTGTTTATATAGAATAACTGATTTATGAGCAATCTAATTTCTTGTTCGTTTAAAACAGTGAAATGTCAGCTGCAAAAGATCGCACCAGAAACAGCATTCTCTCTGCCTGTCATAGACGTTCAGGAAAGGCTGAATGAAGTCATGTCAAGTACAATAATTCGGTGATCAATAATAACAGTTGTAGGACAAGAAACAAAAGATAGTGAAAACTTAAGGCTAAAACTCAAATTCATTCTACAAATTAATGCAAATGAAAATTCAGGACGTTAAAGTGCACAAAAATGCACATGGGCAAAAAGTTTTAGAAATGGAGCAGGTGTTGCTTTGAAATAAACAAACAGAAAAAAATCCATGACTATAGTGCAGAAGAGGGATGCAGGAACACTTGCATAGATATACAAAAAAATCACAAAAAGGTGTATGTTACAAAAGAACATGCAAACATGTTCATCATGTACATGAACATGTACATCAATTTCCCTTCGCGATCAATAAAGTCTTATCTATAAACATGAAACAGAGTGAGGAATCAGAAAATTATCATGCATAAAAAACAGCAATTCTGTCAGTGAGCCCTAAATGAATTAATAGCAACCATAGTTTCATGGAGGGCTTCTCACATAGTTGGGCATTCAGGTAGATTGGCAGGTGAAAGGATTTGTAAACATATTTTGTTAAAGCAAGTCAGTTTTTTCTGCAACACATAAAAGACATTTTTCCAAGAAAGTTTAGCCTTTGTCACTAATGAAACCACTAAATAAAGACATAAATATAGAAATCTTAAGATTTTTTTTATTCAATGTCGGTAAGCAGGATGAACTGTCAGGTTGAGCTAAGTGTATATTTTGTTGCAAAGTTGCTGCAAGATGTTAACAGTGAAAAAAGGTATTTAGAAATGAGTTATTTCAAGAAGAAAATTTTCAGAATAATTGCAAATCTAGCAGGATAGAGAAAGCACAGAAAACAGGCAGTTAGATTGATCAGATTAGTATGAAACGTCATTTAGCAAAGGGAATGAGAAGAGTGACAAACTAGTATACTTTAGATCTTTTTTTCTGAACCAGGTAAAATCTGATCATGTTTCTCTATAACAATAATAAAAAACTTTATTTTATATATCACCTTTAAAAGTGGCATCTCAAAGCAATACAGTAGATGTAAAAACAGATAAAAGGACCACAGATTACAAAGTAAATACATATAAGAAAGACAAGCAGTTAGAGGTGCTACCAAAATTAGAAAATGAAGCAGATACAGACACTAAGTCTTCTGAAAAGAAAAGTTCTGAGGTTAGATTTAAATGCACTCAGGGTACGTGACTGATATCACTGGGAATAAAAATTGAGAGCTCTGGGGTGCATCTAGAGAAGACCCTGTCACCCACAGAATGTAGATGTTCTTGAGGACAGCTAGACGACCAGAGTCAGACGGACAAAGGTGGGGAGTAGAAAGATAATAAGCCATATGCTGTAGGTACTGAATGAGGATAAGGATTATGAAGTTGACTCGAAATCTGATAGGTAACCAGTGCAAGGACTTGAAAACAGGTGTAATGCATCCCTGATAGGATTCTTGCTGTCATATTCTGAACATATTGAAGATTGCTCAGTGTGGATTTAATTTCCCCAGTGAACAGGATGTGCATTTATTAATTCTAGAAAAAAAAGCCTTTTTTGATTTCTCTAGTTCCCTTTAAAATAAACTATTATACACAATGCAGAGTATTACATGGCCAGTATTTACACATGATATTTGTGATTTAAAGAAATTAACACAAGCAGCTTTTGGAGATTTAAGTGTTGGCTGAGTTATTGCAGGATAAAAGACTAGAGATGTTGGTAAGAAGAAGATAATTTGGGGAAAGCTGAGGAATACACTTATAACAAGAACACTTCCTAATGGGGTTAGGCATACTTTTGATGAAGATGAAGAAGTTAACAGACTATATGTTTACATAGATACTGAAATAAGGATTGTATTTTAGATTATGTGTAGTTGCTGGCATTGAACTGTGTGTTGGATGCACATGAATTGAAGGAATGGGCAAACATAGCTGATGCGGATCCACAGAGCCAGCATATTAAGATGTTTATAGTTAGAGGCAATTTGTTTAAATAACTAGGTATGGATACTGATGTGCAAGAGAGGTGGAAAGGCTGTTTCCTTAAGCCAGCACTATAAAATATTTTATTCTCAGTGAGATGCTGCCATTTCATAGTGGGTTTCTAACACTGTGTATAGTTCCATCCACACAGTGCCTTTACTTCCATCCATTTCTAATCTCTTTACCCAGTACAGAGGATTTGGAGCCTATCCCCGTAAGCAATGGACACAAGGCAGAATACAGCCTGGACATAGCGCCATTCCATCACAGGACAGACAGACACAAACACACACACACCAGGGCCAGTTTTCCCATAAACCAATTAACTTACCAGTATGTTCTGGAGTGCGAGAGGGAGTCATATCACACATATGGAGAAAAACCATGTAACCCAGAGAGAACATGTAAACCCCACACACACAGGATGGCAGGAATTGAACCTAGGATCCCAGTGCTGCAAGATAGCAATGCTAACCACTTCGCCACCATTATAAATGGATGGATATCTTAGTTATCTTTCTAGTTCACAGGATTGCATGCATAATTTAATTTTGAAAGCCACTGAGACATCAGGTACTACTGTTGTATTTATGAAAAAGAAACAAAACAAAAAACATACTAACAACTGTGCCATCCTACTCCTTAGTTAATACATTTTATTATTCATAAACAGTTAACATTGTTAGCAAAATATTTTGAATTATATTTAACCCTATTTTTTCTTTAGTTTTGTATTTAACTTATTATATGATAGTCAGACTTAATGTATATTTGAACAATGAAAATACATTTTTACAAGATGCGGGGGAAAGTGCAACAACTTATTACAGTGCTAAATTTAATATTATTGATTGCTAATAGTTTATGCTAACACCTAACTTTCTTAATTAGATGTATTTAAAACAGTGAACTAAGTGTAACATACTATTCAGAAATACAATCGAAAATAGTTTTGTGGTGTTTGTATGGATGAAACGTTTCTAAAATGTATAACGTAACAAAATTAAAGACGATTCAAATCTGTAATCTTTCCACTTGTAATGTCATTAGACAGAACAACACGTTTCTGGTTTGACTAAGGATGGTATCAAAAAGTAGTCTAAGTGGTGAGAAAGCTGTGCTTAATGATAATTAAGTGACTTAAAAGTAAAAAGAGATGCTTCATATTGCTTGATTAATTTTAAAAACTAAGTTATAAATGCAGACGCGATCACTGCCATAAGCACTCCAGGCAGCAGAACGTTCGTTCTGTACTGCTGAGCTCCACGCCTCCTCCCTCTCTCGGTGCCGCGCCCCTCTCTGTCGGAGCGCAGTGGGCGGTACGCTATTTTCAGAGCCTCTGATTGGGAAAAAAAGACCCGCTGATGAGTTTCACACAACAGGAAGAGAAAAGAATGGGATCAACATAAAGCATTACTGCTTACTGGATTTTTGAGGGGGGGGAGGTGTCTTTCGATGGAAATCTCGCCTGCTTCTACTTTACGAGTACAACCCCCTCTCTGCCGGAGTGCTGGCTGTGACGAAATAAACCGGTTTCACAGGTATTTTCAAAGTAGGAAGTACAGTGTTAACTGGTAGCTGGGCTCCTCAATGGAATCGCTTTAACATGCTAATGCGTTGGTTTAACAGTCCGGGAGTGGCAAGCTTCCAATGTCAACTCGACTCGATTGGAAGACAATGAACGTATTTTAGCCCTAAATGAATTAATAGTTTAGAATACAGTTAGTCTAAGCTCTATCAGCTTTATTTAGAAAAATTTAGAAAAAGTCAAAAACCGCACTCAAAATGCAATTTAGAGCTTTCTGGCAAGAGGAGACACCCAAATTATAATGTAATATGCCACTGTTTGTGCATGAACAAAGTTATACTGCAATTTTCCTTAGATACGCGATTAAAAAAAATAAATTTTTTGAATCCCCGGCGGAACACACTCCATAAGAATCAGCGCTTTTATACAGTATATCGCCTTTAAACACATATATTTAAACACGCGTATATGATTTAAATCAAAACGCGATTCAAATCAATATAAATGTTTATTTTGTAACACATAGGTGACTATTCATTGTTATTAAAAAGACTTAAATTCGATCATGTTGTGATATTTAGAAATATAAATTTGTTTGGTGCGAGTGAGGTTTTATTTAATCTCTGACCAAGGGAAACGTTTCATTTTTTCAAAGAAATGTTTGTTAAAAAATAAAGTCATAGTTCCATGGGATTCAATCACAGACCATGTGACATGGGAGTCAGGAAACTAACACACAGCGCCACCAGATTTGATAACGCTATAAAAACGCTATAAAATAATGTGACTAGGCACAGAACACGTTTACAGCAGAGTACAATAATAAATGCTGACCATGACTTTAGAAGCATAAATTACCTTACACTCAATTTAAACACAAGCTGTCTTTAGCCCTCTAAGCTTGTTCATACAGAAATGTAGAGATCCAGGCTCAGAACACACGGCTTCATTAGCGAATACATATGCAGGACAACTAGAGAAGACATTTTACAGAGGATGGATTTTTAGAAACACTGAGATCCTTCTTGATCTCAGTGCTGCCTTTGACACTGTTGACCATAACATCTTGCTTTCTCGTCTCGAGACTGTGTTTGGAGTCTCTGACACTGCCCTCAAATGGTTTAAGTCTTACCTCACTGATCGCTGTCACTTTGTCTCTCTCAATGGGTACAGGTCTGAAATTGGTCTTGTCAAGTCTGGTGTCCCTCAGGGCTCAATACTGGGCCCCTTGCTCTTCAGCATTTACATGTTCCCACTTGGTCAGCTTTTAAGATCACATGGCCTCAGCTTTCATTTTTACGCTGACGATACTCAAATATACAGTGCCTTGCGAAAGTATTCGGCCCCCTTGAACTTTTCAACCTTTTGCCACATTTCAGGCTTCAAACATAAAGATATAAATTTTTTATTTTATGTGAAGAATCACCAACAAGTGGGACACAATTGTGAAGTGGAACGAAATCTATTGGATTTTTGAAACTTTTTTAACTAATAAAAAAATGAAAAGTGGGGCGTGCAAAATTATTCGGCCCCCTTGCGTTAATACTTTGTAGAGCCACCTTTTGCTGCGATTACAGCTGCAAGTCGCTTGGGGTATGTCTCTATCAGTTTTGCACATCGAGAGACTGAAATTCTTGCCCATTCTTCCTTGCAAAACTGCTCGAGCTCAGTGAGGTTGGATGGAGAGCGTTTGTGAACAGCAGTTTTCAGCTCTTTCCACAGATTCTCGATTGGATTCAGGTCTGGACTTTGACTTGGCCATTCAAACACCTGGATACGTTTATTTGTGAACCATTCCTTTGTAGATTTTGCTGTATGTTTGGGATCATTGTCTTGTTGGAAGATAAATCTCCGTCCCAGTTTCAGGTCTTTTGCAGACTCCAACAGGTTTTCATCCAGAATGGTCCTGTATTTGGCTGCATCCATCTTCCCCTCAATTTTAACCATCTTCCCTGTCCCTGCTGAAGAAAAGCAGGCCCAAACCATGATGCTGCCACCACCATGTTTGACAGTGGGGATGGTGTGTTGAGGGTGATGAGCTGTGTTGCTTTTACGCCAAACATATCGTTTTGCATTGTGGCCAAAAAGTTCGATTTTGGTTTCATCTGACCAGAGCACCTTCTTCCACATGTTTGGGGTGTCTCCCAGGTGGCTTGTGGCAAACTTTAGACGAGACTTTTTATGGATATCTTTGAGAAATGGCTTTCTTCTTGCCACTCTTCCATAAAGGCCAGATTTGTGCAGTGTAAGACTGATTGTTGTCCTATGGACAGACTCTCCCACCTCAGCTGTAGTTCTCTGCAGTTCATCCAGAGTGATCATGGGCCTCTTGGCTGCATCTCTGATCAGTCTTCTCCTTGTCTGAGCTGAAAGTTTAGAGGGACGGCCAGGTCTTGGTAGATTTGCAGTGGTCTGATACTCCTTCCATTTCAAGATGATCGCTTGCACAGTGCTCCTTGGGATGTTTGAAGCTTGGGAAATCTTTTTGTATCCAAATCCGGCTTTAAACTTCTCCACAACAGTATTACGGACCTGCCTGGTGTGTTCCTTGGTCTTCATGATGCTCTCTGCGCTTTCAACAGAACCTTGAGACTATCACAGAGCAGGTGCATTTATACAGAGACTTGATTACACACAGGTGGATTCTATTTATCACCATCAGTCATTTAGGACAACATTGGATCATTCAGAGATCCTCGCTGAACTTCTGGAGTGAGTTTGCTGCACTGAAAGTAAAGGGGCCGAATAATTTTGCACGCCCCACTTTTCATTTTTTTATTAGTTAAAAAAGTTTCAAAAATCCAATAGATTTCGTTCCACTTCACAATTGTGTCCCACTTGTTGGTGATTCTTCACATAAAATAAAAAATTTATATCTTTATGTTTGAAGCCTGAAATGTGGCAAAAGGTTGAAAAGTTCAAGGGGGCCGAATACTTTCGCAAGGCACTGTACATCCATACCAAACCCGACACTGATGTAGCTGTCTCTATTCTATCTAATTGCATCTCTGACATAAAACTTTGGATGACTCAAAACTTCCTTCATCTTAACTGTGACAAGACTGAAGTCATGCTTATTGGTACCCCCCATCAACTTCGTAAAGCCAGTCCTGTAACCCTGTCTGTAGATGGCTCTGTACTTGAGCTCCAATCAAAATTGAAAAACCTTGGGGTTATATTCGATTCTGGCTTAACATTCGACCCACATGTACAGCATACTGTCAAAACATCTTTTTTTCACCTTAGAAATATCGCAAGACTACGCCCTATGCTATCATTAACTGTGGCTGAAAAGCTGATCAACATATTTGTATTCTCTCGAATTGACTACTGCAATGCTCTGCTCCCTGGGGTATCTAAATCTACTCTGAACAAGCTGCAGTATGTCCAAAATTCAGCAGCCAGAATCCTGACCAGATCTAGTGCAAGTGTTCACATTACTCCTATCCTGGAGTCCTTGCACTGTCTTCCGGTCAAATTCCGCGTAGACTTTAAAATCCTCATGCTCACCTACAAGGCTTTACATGGCTTGGCACCTCAATACCTGTCTGAACTTTTATCGCCCTACTCCCCACCTCGCAACCTCCGCTCTTCAAATTCTGCCCTCCTTACTGTCCCCCAAGCCCGTCTACATTGTATGGGTGACAGGGCCTTCTCCTGCTATGCCCCCAAGCTCTGGAACTCCTTGCCCAAGGATATTAGAGAGTCACCTTCTCTAAACTCCTTCAAATCCAGACTCAAAACCCTCCTTTTCAGAAAAGCCTTTACTTAACTGGTTCCATTCTTCACCCCTCTGCTCTTCTTAATACCATCTTCCACGGTCTCCTCTATTGTTATTGTTGTATTGTTGTAATTATAATTGTGTCCTGTCTTGTGAAATTTTCTTATTTATTGTTGTAGTCTTCTTATTTATTGTTATTGTCATCCTGTAAAGCACTTTGAGAAGCCACCTTTAAAGGCGCTATATAAAATAAAGTTTATTATTATATTATTATTATTATCAGTGACATCACTGAAGTCAACTCCTAGGTACTGTAACTGTCGTGTGGATAGTTTCACAAGAATCAGACAAAGGTTTAAGCATAGCTTGTTCTAGATAAAACTACAAAAAAAAAACAACAACCCATAATGTACTTCTTTGCGGCTCTGTTTGCCCAAATCATATATTCACAACGTGAAATCTAGAAAATAATATTACGTAACCAAAATCCGCAATATGGAAACAGAACCTGTGTAATTGTTGATAGATGATGTACTCGTAACATTTTTACAAGCCGAACTACAACATTTAAAAAATGACTTGTATGTACTTGATATCTCTAATCAATGCACGGTGACATTGTTAAAAGCAGAGTCCCAGCACAAAACGAAACTAAAACGCATACCGTTTTGCGCTTCTTATTAGTTGCTCAAAAGTAATTTGACCGTATGAAATGCATAATATAAACCTAAAAACATATACGTGAGCAGTATTTACGCACTGTAGTATCGGTGTTAAGACATACCTCTCAAATACTGTAAATCAAGTTAAAAATATCTCAAGACCGATTCTGGTCATAATGAAACCATGTTTCGTCTATGTTTTCTTTAAAGTACCGAGACCAGCCATATACTGTATGTTTATGTTCCAAAATTAATATCGTTTATGGCCTTCACACACGTTGCAGTATGCTCCTATTCTTTTTATGCTCAGCTACTAAGATTTCCCTTCAGTGGTAAAATTAGATATGAATATTCAATACTTAAACGGGCACAGTTAAGACATTAAATATACATACTGTATACAGTACAGTTTTCATACGGTAATATGTTTATGTTCCTAAATCAATCTCTTTATGAGTATGTGAAAGGCATGGTGAATCGATTCTCAAAAATTACTGTACTTTGCATGATTGGAAACAAATGCGTGATTGCGAAATGCTGTGGTGTTACTTTTACAAAGACGGTCAATGAAAAAAAGAATGTTGACCAGGGCAATACTTTGAGTTTACACTTACAGCTTGTCCAAGGTCATTCATTATTAATACTATTAGTAATATCTTCGTTAAGGACTTTGATGGCCACAGCTCAAACATGAGAGGTTGAGTTTATTAGCTCCACCTTGCGGAAATTCCGGATACTATTATTTTGCTTGTCGTATTATAGGAGAATTTACGGTAACTCGCGGTATTTACCGGTAACTCGCGGTATTTACCGGTAGCTTGCGGTAGACTGCGTACAGCGTACCGGAAAATAATGCGGTATCGCCCGCGCATTTTGAATGGCTGCATCTGTATAAAAGCGCTGATTCTTATGGAATGTGTTCCGCCGGGGATTCAAAAAATTAATTTTTTTTAATCGCGTATCTAAGGAAAATAGCAGTATAACTTTGTTCATGCACAAACAGTGGCATGTTACATTATTAATTTGGGTGTCTCCTCTTGCCAGAAAGTTCTAAATTGCATTTTGAGTGCGGTTTTTGACTTTTTCTAAATTGCAACCCATAAATAAAGCTGATACAGTTTAGACTTACTGTATTTTAAACTGTATTACAGCAGCACATTGGACAATGCAACGTAAATTGCAAAAATGCACTTGGAATCTGTCCAAGCCCTACTTTGTCAGGCATTTTCTTTTACTGCAACGGACATAAAAACTCTTTTTTTTAACAGAGCGTTTCATAATTTCTAACTACGAAAATTATTTAAACTGCGACAGTTATCATTCATTCCATTCCATTCCATTATCAGTCTTCCATTTCTCCCTAAACATCATTATATCTTACATATGAAAAATACATAATATAGCTCCCAAACAAACGCAAACGTGTTTTTAATAAGATGCTTTTATTCGTTCATAATCCGACGATTTCAGGAAGCTTTCTGGAGCAGCACTGTCAGACCTGAGCGCTGACAGTCAATCTGGACAACACCAGAGTTATGGTTTTCCAGAAAAAAAGCCAGACCTCCAGAAAGCTTCCTGAAATAATATATATATTATATATAGAAAGATATAATGATGTGTTCCCGCTTACACATCGCACGACTTTAAAAGCTAGAAAAACAGGTTTCAATTCACATTATCTGGTGAGCCTTGTTTTGTCAAAAAAAAAACAGACATTGTGTGGTACAGCACGGAGCTCAGTCAATTCAAACAAGTTTAGTTTAAAAAAAACTACAACGGACATAAAAACTCCCTTGCTTTTAACAGAGCGTTTCATAATTGCCAACTACGAAAGTTATTTAAACTGCGACACTTATCATTCAACTTTATTTTATATAGCGTTTTAAACGAATAAGTAATTTGATTGCTCATAAACCTAATCACCTTTTCTACATAAACACAGCGTGATTGCTCTCTGAAAATGCTTTTTCTTTATATTTAGGCTCAGATTTCAACTATAGATCGTATTATTATAAACTTTCTTGGAAAAATGTATTTTATGTAAACCACGTTTGCTATTAATTCATTTAGGGCTAGAATATGTTCATTGTCTTCCAATCGAGTTGAGTTGACATTAGAAGCTTGCGACGACCGGACTGTTACACCAACGCATTAGCATTAGGGGTTGTACTCGTTAATGTCTTAGCACAAAGCAGAAACTTCTTGTATTTTCCGATGATATACAAGTGGAAAGATTACAGATTTTAATCGTCTTTTTTCTGAACCAGGGAAAATCTGATCATGTTTCTCTATAAAAATAATAAAAAACTTTATTTTACATATCACTTTTAAAAGTGGCATCTCAAAGCAATACAGTAGATGTAAACCACAGATTACAAAGTAAATACCCAGACAAACGCAAACGTGTTTTTAATAAAATGCTTTCATTCATTCAGCAGAGAGAGAGCGTAAAACCTGGGTGTAACAGCTGTTCCTTTTTCTGATCACTCGCTCTCTGGATAAATGTCTCACCTGTCCTCTTCTTTGTTTTCCTAATTTGCCGATTATGCCTGCTGCGATCCACTCCTACCCTCACACCTAAAGAAGACTATTTTAAATTTCTTTGCGCGTCCTTAAGGTGATATCACATAAAGGTGATATGTAAAATAATGTTTTTTTATTATTGTTATAGAGAAACATGATCAGATTTTCCCCGGTTCAGAAAAAAAGATCTAAAGTATACTAGTTAAGAAAAATAAATCTAAACGGGGAGAAAGCTATGCTGAAAGTTTATTAAGATACTTAGAAGACAAAGAAATCAATTTATTTTAGTTAAAATTTTATATATCACCTTTAAAAGTGGAATCTCAAATCTCAAAAGTGGAATTGCAAAGGAAGAGAGAATTCCAGAAGAATGGACAAAAAGCAGTATGGTTACCATCTACAAGGAGAAAGGAGACCCAATGGAGTGTAAAAACTATAGAGGAATAAAACTTCTGGAACATGGATTGAAAATCCTGGAAAAAATTCTGGACAAGAGACTCAGGAAGATAATCAGGATCCACAACTCACAATTTGGATTCTCAGCGGGGAAAAGCACAACAGATGCCATTTTTGTGATGAGACAGTTACAGGAGAAGACACTAGAGAAAGGGAAAAAGCTGTATGTGGCCTTTCTGGACTTGGAGAAGGCATATGACCGTGTGCCCAGAGAGGTGGTGTATTGGTGCTTGAGGAAGAAAGGAGTACCAGAAAGCATGGTGAAGTTAGTTCAAGCAACCTATAGAGATACAACTACAAAGATGATAACACAACAGGGAGAGACAAAAGAGTTTGAAATCACAGTTGGAGTACACCAAGGATCAGCACTAAGTCCTTTCCTTTTCATAAACATTATTGACACACTGACAGAGGAGGTAAGAACAGAAGTGCCTTGGGAACTCATCTTTGCTGATGATGTGGCACTGATGGCAGACTCAGAAGTAGAACTACAGGAGAAAGTGTTCAAATGGCAGAGGAGTCTGGAAAAGGGTGGACTGAAAATGAATGCAGAAAAATCTGAAATAATGGTAATGGAGAGAAGAGGAGATACTATGACCAATGTTGAGGAGACAAATGGAGGAAAACTGAAACAAGTTGATGACTTTAAATACCTTGGATCAAAACTGGTAAAGGGAGGAGAAACACTGGAGGCAGTAAAACAAAGAGTGAAAGCTGGATGGAACAAGTGGAGAGAAATAACTGGAATAATCTGTGACAGGAAAATTCCCAGAAAGTTAAAGTGCAAAATGTACAAGACTGTGATTAGACCTGTATTACTATATGGAGCTGAATGCTTGGCAATTGGAAAGAGGGAAGAGAACTTGATGAGAAGAACTGAAATGAGGATGTTGAGATGGATTCTGCAGATTTCAATGAAGGATAAGATCAGAAATGAAGAAATCCGTAGACGATGTAGGGTGGTGGATGTGGTTGAGAAGATGCGAGAAGCGAGGTTACGGTGGTATGGACATATCATGAGGAGGGACGTTGAGGAAGTAACAAAGAGGGTAATGGAATTTGAGGTGGAAGGTAACAGAGGAAGAGGCAGCCCTAGAAAGAGATGGATAGATTGTGTGAGAAAAGATATGGAGGTATGTGAAGTGAGTGAGGAAGATGTGCTCGACAGAGACAAATGGAGAAGAGCAACCAAAGCAGCTGACCCCAGGACAGTCTGGGACTAAGGCTGTGAAAAAGAAGAAGAAGAAGAAGAAGAAGACCTTTAAAAGTGGAATCTCAAAGCAAAGTAAATACCCAACACTGATTATACCCATCTGTCATGCTAATAAAGCACCTTGAATTGAATTGAATTGAGGGAGAGAGGGGGGGGGGGCGAGCGAGATAACCAGGACGTAAGGCAAATAAGATACACTCCACAGGCATTCACAACAGCGACATATGAAACGTTTGCACATATAGTTAAGTTATTACTTGGTTTTCAAAGTGCAATGAAATACAATATTGTTGTTGTTGCTGTCCTTGTTGTTTTTATCCTGTAAAGCGTTTTGAGAAGCCACCTTTAAAGGCGATATATACTATATATGTGTTCCGCCGGCGATTCAAATTTTTTTAAATTTTTTTTTTAATCGCGTACAGATGCAGCCATTCAAAGTGCGCGGTACAGACACCGCAGTACAGATACCGCAGGTATGATGACACGCGATGCCGCGGTATGTGATTGGTTGACCGACAGGGGCACTCATGGTCCGTTGGTCTGTCGTAGAAAGACTTACTGTAAACGTCTTTACTGTGCCCGTTGTAGATATTGAATTTTACCACTGAAGGGAAATCTTAGTAGCTGAGCATAAAAAGAATAGGAGCATACTGTAACGCGTGTGAAGGCCATAAACGATATTAATTTTGGAACGTAAACATACAGTATATGGCTGGTCTTGGTACTTTAAAGAAAAAAATACACACCAGTATTCCATTTCTCCCTAAACATTGTAAGCTTCGAAGTCTTTAACTAACGTGATACCGGAGTCAACAAGCATACTTTTAGAATTTGATTAAAAGGGAATATAATATGGAATCGCGTATCTCAAGAAATTAATAACGATATAATTATATTCATGTTGCAAAAGAACTGCAACGGACATAAAAACTCCCTTGCATGGTTTCATTACGACCAGAATCGGTCTTGAGATATTTTTAACTTGATTTACAGTATTTGAGAGGTATGTCTTAACACCGATACTACAGTGCTTAAGTACTGCTCACGTATATGTTTCTAGGTTTATATTATGCATTTCATATGGTCAAATTACTTTTGAGCAATAAGAAGCGAGAAACGGTATGCGTTTTACTTTTGTTTTGTGCTGGGACCCGTGGATTGATTAGAGATATCAAGAACATACAAGTCATTTTTTAAATGTTGTAGTTCGTCTTGAAAAAATGTTACGAGTACATCATCTATCAACAATTACACAGGTTCTGTTTCCATATTGCGGATTTTGGTTACGTAATATTATTTTCTAGATTTCACGTTGTGAATATGATGGGATGTTTCTAAAAATCCATCCTCTGTAAAACGTCTTCTCTAGTTGTCCTGCATATGTATTCGCTAATGAAGCTGTGTGTTCTGAGCCTAGATCTCTACATTTCTGTATGAACCAGCTTAGAGGGCTAAAGACAGCTTGTGTTTAAACTGAGTGTAAGGCAATTTATGCTTCTAAAGTCATGGTCAGCATTTATCTTTGTACTGTGCTGTAAACTTGTTCTGTGCCAAGTCACATTATTTTATAGCGTTTTTAAAGTGTTATCAAATACGGTGTTACAGTAGTTTACTGAGTCCCATGTCACATGGTCTGTGATTGAAACCTGTAAATCCGGTTTAATTCGTCACAGCCAGCACTCTTCAGGTGTGAGGGTCTTCTGCTCAGAATGAAACGCTAAAATGTTTGTGAATATTCTAATGGTAGTGGGGGCGGGGTGTGTGGGAACAGGTTTGGTTGAAACATTTTCTCTGAAAGCATTTTCTTCTTGTAACCGATCTTGTTACAGCATGTTACAGTTTACTATTATTAACCATATTAATTTTAAGTGCTTAAAGTAAAATCTTGTAAAAATATATTTTCATTGTTCAAATATACATTAAGTCTGACTATCATATAATAAGTTAAATACAAAACTAAAGAAAAAATAGGGTTAAATATAATTCAAAATATTTTGCTAACAATGTTAACTGTTTATGAATAATAAAATGTATTAACTAAGGAGTAGGATGGCACAGTTGTTAGTATGTTTTTTGTTTTTTTTTAACCCAATCTCCGGGAAACCATTAGTACGATGGTGAATCGGAGATTCTCAACCCTTGCTGCGTACGACTGGAAAAGAATTCGTGATCGGATCAACGAAATGCTTCGTAGGAGGAGGCGGTGTTTTCCTCTTGTCTAACAGTCTGTCCACAAACAAAACATTCCTGTTTGACAAGAGGAATTGAAAAAAAAACAATGTTGTCAATGAAAACCGGTGTGTGTGTCTCTCCCTGCTGGATGTCCCTTTCACAAACTGCTGAATGAATAAAATAATTTTATTGAAAACGAGTTTGCGATTGTCTGGTCTTTAAATTCTGGAGATACACGATTCCATATTATATTCCCTTTTAATCAAATTCTAAAAGTATGCTTGTTGACTCCGGTATCGCGTTAGTTAAAGACTTCGATGCTTAAAATGTTTAGGGAGAAATGGAATACTGGTGTGTATGTTTTCTTTAAAGTACCGAGACCAGCCATATACTGTATGTTTAAGTTCCAAAATTAATATCGTTTATGGGCTTCACACGCGTTGCAGTATGCTCAGGCACTAAGTAAAAGGAGATGCTTCGTATTGCTTGACTAATTTTAAAAACTAAGTTATAAATATAAAAATTGCAGGCGCTGCTCTGGTGCGTCGGCTCCTACACAGTGCCTGTCTGCTGTAAGCGTTACAATATACATACAGTACCCAACACTGCTTGTACCCATCTGTCATGCAAATAAAACACCTTGAATTGAATTGAATTGAGGGGAGAAGGGGGGGATACTAAAGCCAATACTGGCTCAATGGGCTTTGACGTGCTAATGCGTTGGTTTAACGGTCCGGGTGTGGCACGCTTCCAATGTCAACTCGACTCGATTAGAAGACAATGAACGTATTTTAGCCCTAAATGAATTAATAGCAAACATGGTTTACATAAAATCCATTTTTCCAAGAAAGTTTATAATAATACGATCTATAGTTGAAATCTGAGCCTACTTTAAAAATAAAGAAAAGCATTTTCAGAGAGCAATCACGCTGTGTTTATGTAGAAAAAGTGATTAGGTTTATGAGCAATCTAATTACCTATTCGCTTAAAACGCTATATAAAATAAAGTTTATTTAGAGATGAATGATCAGTGTCGCAGTTTAAATAATGTGAGTCAGGAAACTAACACAGTGCCACCGGATTTAATAATGCAATAAAAACGCTATAAAATTATGTGACACAGTACAGCACAGTACAACAATACTGACCATGACTTTAGAAGCATAAATTACCTTACACTCAATTTAAACACAAGCTGTCTTTCTGTATGAACCTCTAAGCTGGTTCATACAGAAAATGTAGAAATGCATTAGCCTGATCATGATTAAAAAACACATAATTAAACACGCGTTTGCGATTTAAATCAGAACACGATTTAAATCAATATAAATGTTTATATTGTAATGCATACTGTCCAGCCTCCATTTCTCTATAAAAATTTACTGTTGCACACACACACACAATAGAAGCAGGAACCACTGTCAGAAGGGAAGATATATTCAAAATATCGCAAATATCGATCATGTTGCGATATTTTGAAATATAAAAGTCAATTGATTGTCCATAATATCGCTTACCTATTTTTTCGAAGAAATGTTTGTTAAAATAAAAGTCCAGCACCAGCTGGACTCGAACACACAACCTGCCAGTTGGTAGTCACGCACCTAGACCAGTAGGCTACAAGACAGCTTGCATGATCAGGTAGGCAAAACAGCCCTACACAGTCCTGCCAGTACACGGATATAATCATACCGTTATTAAATTCTTTAGATACGCGATTCCATATTATATTCCCTTTTAATCAAATTCTAAAAGTATGCTTGTTGACTCCGGTATCACGTTAGTTAAAGACTTCGAAGCTTACAATGTTTAGGGAGAAATGGAATACCGGTGTGTATTTTTCCTTGTGATATTTTAAGCTCTAGTTGAATGATAGGTGTCGCATTTTAAATCATTTTCGTAGCTAGAAATTATGAAACGCCCTGTAAAAAGCAAGGAAGTTTTTATGCCCCGTTGAAGTAAAACAAAATGCCTGACAAAGTATGGCTTGGACAGATTCCAAGTGCTTGTACAAATGTGCTAAAGAAATTATACTTTGAGTATACAGCTTGTCCAAAGTCATCCATTATTAATACTATTAGTAATATCTTCAGTAAAGGCTTTGATGCATAAATATTTCTGATAAAGGTAGGTTGTGTACTTTTGTCCAACTGAGCAATCTTGCTTTCATAAAATATACCAACATTTTAATGACTGATGATTAACATGCTGTAATACACAGTTCAAAATTAAAGGCTCAAATGCTGTACATGAGAGGTTAAGCTCCCCCTGGCGGTTTTACAAGGCGACGCCGGATAGTTAGTCACGTGACACACGTGAAACCGCGTGATACCGCGTGATACTGTGACACGCCCACCGGGGTATGCCGCGAAATACCTCACCCATTTTGAATGGCTGCATCTGTATCTAAGGAAATCTCAGTATAACTTTGTTCATGCACAAACAGTGGCATGTTACATTATTAATTTGGGTGTCTCCTCTTGCCAGAAAGCTCTAAATTGCATTTTGAGTGCAGTTTTTGACTTTTTCTAAATTGCAACCCATAAATAAACTGCGACACTTTAAACTGCGACACTTATCATTCAACCAGAGCTCGAAATATCACAAGGACCCTCAAGAGCGTAGCAAAGACTGCATTAAAAGAATTGCGTATCTAAAGAAATTAATAAGATATAATTCTATTGTATGTTACACCTAAGCAAGAGCCGACCGCTACGCCGCCCTCGTGTTGCGAAATCTTGTGACATTTGAAATTTACTGGGGGTGGACCACGTCTGTAAATTTCGATGGGTCCAGAGGCAAAAGTGCCTTGCCTTGCAATCTCCGGGAAACCATTAGTAGCATGGTGAATAGGAGATTCTCAACCCTTACTTCGTGCGACTGGAAAATAATTTGTGATCGGATCAACGAGATGCTTCGTAGAAGGAGGCGCTCTTTTCCTCTAGTCTAACAGTCTGTCCACAAACAAAACATTCCTGTTAGACAAGAGGAATTGAAAAAAAACAATTACTTTTGTCAATGGAAACCGGTGTGTGTGTCTCTCTCTGCTGGATGTCCCTCTCACTCTCTGCTGAATGAATAAAAGCATTTTATTAAAAACTGGTTTGTCTGGTATTTACTTTGGTCCCTTTTAACTGTTTTTCCATCTATTGTATTGCTTTGAGATGCCACTTTTAAATTGATATGTAAAATAAAGTTTTTTATTATTGTTATAGAGAAACATGATCAGATTTTCCCTGGTTCAGAAAAAAAGATCTAAAGTGCTACACCTAACTTTCTTAATTCGATGTATTTAAAGCAGTGAACTACTGTAGGTGTAACATAACATTCAGAAATACAATCGAGAATAGTTTTGTGGTTTTTGTTTAGATGAAACGTTCCTAAAACGTATAACGTAACAAAATTAAAGACAATTAAAATCTGTAATCTTTCCCACAAGTCATCGGAAAGTTTCTGCTTTGTGTAAGGATGGTATCAAAAAGCAATCTTAAGTGGTGAGAAAGCTGTGCTCAATGTATTTAAGGGACTTAAAAGTAAAAGGAGATGCTTCATATTGCTTGACTAATTTTAAAAACTAAGTTATAGATTCCGACGCTCCCTCGGTGCCGCGCCGGGTGTAAATATCAAAATATACATTCGTCCCGGGCAGAGGCCGAAGAACGCCCGGCTGGGGTGCGCAGGGAAGAGCAGGACAGGAGTGAAAGTGGTCAGGGCGGGGTTTAGGAAGGCGTACAGTCTGGGCAGGTATAGATTACACTTTTCTTAAACGTATTTGAAAAATAAAAACGATTACAATCTAATCCTTCCACGTTTGATCCCAAAATCCCAAGAAAAATTAATCTAAACGGGTAGAAAGCTATGCTGAAAGTTTATTAAGATACTTAGATGACAAAGATACTGTATCAATTTATGTTGCATTACTCTGATTATGATTAAAAAAACACATATAATTAAACACGCATTTGCGATTTAAATCAAAACACGATTTAAATCAATATAAATGTTTATATTGTAATGCATACTGTACAGCCTCCATTTCTCTATAAAAATTTACTCTATTACAAATTTACAATTTTTTGATAATAGAAATGTTAGGTTCTCTAAAGCTTTGTGATAGCTGACCCACCCAGGCAGCAAAAGATCAGCTGCACTGGTAAGATGCGACACCGAAGATATGATTAATTACCTTTTAAGTCTGAAGGGAGATCTGAAGGGATCCCCCCCCCCACACACACACACACAATAGAAGCAGGAAGCAGAAGCAGGGACCGTTGTCAGAAGGGAAGAAGGTGACTATTCATTGTTATCAAAAATGACTTAGAATCGATCATGTTGTGATATTTTGAAATATAAAAGTCAATTGATTGTCCATAATATTGCTATTCTATTTTTTCAAAGAAATGTTTGTTAAAAGAAAAGTCCAGCACCAGCTGGATTTGAACACACAACCCGTGAGTTGGTAATCAGGCATGTAGAGCAGTGGGCTACAAGGGAAGTCGCATGAAGAAAGAGGCGAAACAGCCCTACACAGCCCTGTCGCAGTACACGAATATAATCATATCGTTATTAATTTCTTTAGATACGTGATTCCATATTATATTAGCAGAAAAGCTTAAAACTACCACTTTTTTTTCACACGCTATTTCACATGTTAGTTAAATACTTCGATGCTTAAAATGTTTAGGGAGAAATGGAATACCGGTGTGTATTTTTCCTTTAAAGTACCAAGACCAGCCATATACAGTACTGTATGTACTGGTTGACACCCTTCTGAAGTGGTTCCATAATATCTGGTATACGGAAAAGAAAGCGTTGATAAAAAAGCCTGGATTCTCATGTATCTCATACAAGTATCTTTTAATACAGTCTTTGCTGTGCTCTTGAGGATTCTTGTGATATTTTGAGCTCTAGTTGAATGATAAGTGTCGCATTTTAAATAATTTTCGTAGTTAGAAATTATTAAACGCCCTGTTAAAAGCAAGGGAGTTTTTATGCCCGTTGAAGTAAAACAAAATGCCTGACAAAGTAGGGCTTGGACAGATTCCAAGTGCTTGTACAAATGTGCTAAAGAAATTATACTTTGAGTATACAGCTTGTCCAAAGTCATTCATTATTAATACTATTAGTAATATCTTCGGCAAAGGCTTTGATGCATAAATATTTCTGATAAAGGTAGGTTGTGTACTTTTGTCCAACTGAGCAATCTTGCTTTCATAAAATATACCAACATTTTAATGACTGATGATTAACATGCTGTAACACACAGTTCAAATTTAAAAGCTCAAATGCTGTACATGAGAGTTTAAGCTCCCCCTGGTGGTTTTACAAGGTGATGCCGGATACTTTCCGGCATGACGTCAAATGACGCGATTAACCGGGGTATGCCTCGAAATACCCCACCCATTTTGAATGGCTGCATCTGTATAGCCTTTGTTCCAATCTCTGTGAAAAAGTATTTTGCAGTCCATTCTTTGTTGAACACTCTGGATTCACTGTCAACTTTCTGCTTCTTCAATCCACTTATTTTAGCACAGGTTCCCTCACAGTACGATGGACCCACTCTAACTGGTGAATTTAATTGGTAAAGCAGGGGTTCCCAAACTTTTTGGGTCCATGCCTCCCTTGACCTGTTAAAGTTTCGACATGCTTCCCCTCAAAAATAAGTTCTATGGCAGTGCATTTTTTAAAAAAAGATTATACATTTGAAAAAGAAATGATGGGTCAAAATAAAAACAAAGTTGATCCAATTTTTTTTATTTTTAATCATTTTTACAACCAATAGGCTTGATCAAAATAGTAAAAATACTTGACAACACATTTTATTGAAATATAGGTGGCGCGATGCACAGTTTGGAATCATAGTGGCAAAACGTTTGTGCACTTTCTATCGGTACAAATAATTAAATATAAGAAAAAATGGCAACAAGCAAAGTGGAATATGGTGAATATTGACTAATTTATTCTTGACCCACAGGCCGCAGCTTGCTCATAGGTGGACTAGACTAACGTACCTCTGACCCATTCTGGATTGTTTCAGTTTAGACAACTAATCAATGTGATTCGTACCCTATACAGTTATCCAGTAATGTGTGTTTTGATAAGGTTAGTGATGATCCCTCCTTTTGCACTTTGGCAGAGGCTCTCACCCAGTCTGTATGTCACCTCTATTATTTATTCTTTAATTAGAACCATTAGGCTCAAGATATAAGACAACATGGAAGCATTTTTCCCACTGAAATAAAGGTGTCAAAACATTATATCTAAATCTATGCTGAGGAGTTTCTCTTGCTTTTTCACAATTTTCTAGTTCAGTTTCTGTCTGGACTTTGAGAATTTTGTTAGATCTGAACATAAAATAAACTGGAAGAAAAACAATCCTTATGCCTTTGAATTCCACTGCTAGGGTAATTTCTTTTGCATCCCTAATTCACATTCAGTCACAATTGTCATATTCATTACTTGGTAATACAATATTGTTACAAATAGGGGGTTACAAAAGCAGAGATAATCAGAAAATGACCATGCGGATTAATCAATAAGTAAATGGAATAATCATAAACCCCAACTTGTAAAGATTTTGACAAGAATAATCCCGAGCTGTTGGTATAATTAGAGCAACATGAGGACTTTGTACTTTGGCAGAGCTAAGGTGAAAAGAGTAATAATTCAGGCACACTGGGTTAAACAAATATTTATTATTAATGACAATACTCACACTAAACAAAACATGACATAAACATACAACACACAAGTTACACTATATACAAACTTTCAAATAAGGCCTCCCAGAGGCCTAACATCCTACCCACCCAAAAAAAACCCAGTCTGTCACCAAATATTTTACTGTTACATAATGAATACAAAGGCCAAAAGAAGAGAAAGCTGCATTCTAAACCAATCAGAATACGTTAAACATCTCTCTCCGCAAACCACAAAATGAATGGGAACCTATCTCCCTGTTCAAAAAATGCATCCAGGAGAGGCCATTTTTAACATTCTTTACACATGAAATCAGAGTCCCCTAAAAATCACAGTATAGCAAACTCTCTTAACAAGATTCAAATACCTACCTCCAATCTGGTCTTTCTAGGTGATCTGGAAAAAAGAGCTCTCACCTTTGCTCTCTTATCCATTGTCTTTCTCTCTCCTCTCTTCCTCTTTAGTGGTCTCGTTCTCTGGCCATGTTTTATGCTCTGTTCCTAGAGTGCTGATAACACTTAATCATTTACCCATTAACTAAGGTAAACCAAGTTAAACTTTATGATTGTTTTGATCACTGAATCTTGGATCACTACATCTCACCAAACATCTCCTTGCTGGAAATATTGACACTAGCCAGGTGTTCCCCACTGTATCTAGATTCACTTCATAACAATACTGTTAGAAAATTAAGGAAGAGAATATGCTTAATGTACTGAATGATTTTTTACAGGGCACATTACATTGGTTAATAATTGGGTTATTAACCAATTTACCCAATTCAAGGTCACGGGGCAGCTGGAGCCTATCCTGGCAAGTAATGGGTGGATGGCAGGATACATCCTGAATGGGATGCCAGTCTTTTGCAGGGCAAGAGTAGAAGACAGTCTCATATTTTTATTCTTAAACATCATGCTTACTGCATCACAGAAAGAATATCATATCTTAAGCATCATATCCTTACAGCAGGACTATATAGTGGTTAAAATATAATTGGCTCAATAAATGGAAGTTATTAACTGAGGTTTGGGAGTGATAACAATAATAAATCAAATTCACATAGCTGTTCTAAATCATGTAGTTCAGGTGGGTAGCTGCATCACATGCGTAGTCTGCAAAGGAACAAGTAATAGGTTTATTCCATACTGAAAAGAGAAATGGAAATTTCTCGTTATGGAAATTAACCATATATATCGAATAATACAGCTAACAAACACCTCCTTTTGCATTCATCACAAAGATTCTTCCTCCACCCAATTTCCACCTTGCAGCTAATCCTTGGTAAATTGTTCCTTGTTTGAGGTTTGAGCCTACTCATCCTTTGGCCAGGAGGTTATCCATTAATCAAGTCAGTCAAACCAAAACTATCCCACCAGATAATCTACATACTGTATTCACAAAGTGTCTTATTCTTACATATTGTTGTCTCTAGTGAACTGTGACTTATCAACTGCCATAGAAGAGTGCAAGGTAAACCCCTAAGCATGATGTTTCTCAAGATTCCTTGTAGGTTATGTTAATTTTAATAAGCAATTTTAGTGAGCATGTGAATGCAATTCTCCCTAAATTGCTAGTGATTTCTCAATATCAGCTGAATTGTACACTGTGTTATCATGAATATAACGGCATAATCAGAAACTACTAATCAAGCTTTAGAGCAGGGGGGCCTAAAACATTTTTAAAGGTTCCTGGAAGACTTCAAAAAGTTCTATATGAATAAACCAGTGATGCTTTAAAATTAACATAACCTGCACTGTTATGCTCCTGTGTCATCAGACACAAGATCAGAAACCATGCAAGATTCAGTACTCGGTACAATAAAGTGATCTTACTCTAGGGAATTCCTGCTACAGTGGAACCAACCAGTTCCTGCTATTGTGGCAAAGTGGCAAACATCTTGACAATAAAAAAGGAAAAAAAACAATGATAATCTAAAAAAATGTGGGAAAAGGGGTTGGGTGCATGTGAGAAATAAGAAACAACTTCGCCGGACTCCTCTGCCATTGATAATCCGGAGTAATGTTTTAGTCTTTAAGGTACAAAGTCAATGAGCTACAAGCAAATGTCAACTATCTCCATGAATACAGGAATGCTGATCTACTGGCCTTTACAGAAACTTGACAGAAACCAATCCAAGTGGCTTTGAACCATTTCTACCAATACATGCATGTTGCCTGCCCAATTTGGAACATTAGAGCTCTGAATTTGTGCTGTGGATGGAACAGAAAGGTGTGCAAAGCTACCATGAAACCTCCACTCAGTTATAGCACTGAAGAGGGATGTAGAGCAAGTCCAGCAAGTAAAAGTCTGTTTAGAAGAGAGATGAACTCATAGACATGGTTGCAGTTATAAATCTTTCTCTGAATAAACAGTGGTTCCTACAAATCTTGATAAAGTTTATTGAAAATAATAAGCCATTGGTAAACAAATCGCTGAAGAGCCTACTGTGCTGCAGGTACTTTGCTTCACAACAGGGTAATGAGTTAAGAATTCTGAAGATCTGAAGTTATCAGTTCTGAAGTTAGAGCAGAAATTAAAAACACAAAATTAAAGCAAAAGGAAGACACTGAAGTCAAACTTGGTACTAATAATTTGAGAAAAGTATGGAGCAAAATGAAAACCATGGTGGGCCTACAAGACCAAAGTAATCTCTCCAAAAACACACTTAATATTCATGTTTTTAACACTAACGAAAAGCTGATTGATGGACTAAATTGTTTCTACCTTAGATTTGACAAGAATGACTTTAGTAGAGAAATCAGGGAACTTGAATAGAATCTTAGTTCTACTACCGAGGTTGAATTTGATGACACAATGTGTTTTAATTTTTTTCATGAAAACAAAACATTAGTGGGGAGGTACTGAGGCCATATGCTGAGCAAAGATTTTCAAATGATTTTCTAAATGTCTCTGAATCACCAAAGAAATACCCCAAAATTGGAAATAAGCAACACTCATACCAGTTGCAATACAAATGCCCAAAGACACTATGTTATTTCACACGACTGGAATTGATCTCTTTAGTTATGAGGAAATTATGTTAAAAGGCATGTGCTCCACCACTACATTCTATGCAGTCTGCACATTACTGAATGTCTTATATCTAGAAGGTCTTAAGACATTTGCCAGGCTCTTATTTATGCATTCCTTATCTGTCTTTAACATCATTCAACCACATTTATTAGGGGAGTATTAATCTCAAATTTAAATCTAGACCAACAGATCAAAAAGAGTGAGGCAAAATGCTCTAAAATCAGAGCAGCTTTGTTCATTGTTCATCCACTGGGCTTTCTCAAGAAAACTGTGAAACAGTTTTAAGAAACTGTGTGCTGTCTCCCATCCTACACATTCTGTATACAGACAGCTGTAGAAGACCTTTAGAAGACAGACACATCATTGCTGATGAAACTGTAATTGTCAATCTCCTCTAAGACATAGCCACTGACCTAGAACGCAATTTCCAGCAGCAAAACAATTGTGAAGAAAAAAAAAGAAATGTTCAACTGTTGCAAATATCTTTGCATTATTGTTGATTACAAACTAATATGAGAAAAACATTGATGCCACATGTAAGGGAAATCAATAGCAATTGTTCTTCCTAAGAAAAAACCTGTTCTTTTATTGTGATCAGTGAATCTGTCTTAAGATTCATTGTGGTAGTTTGGTTTGGCAATCCTAATTCATGCAATAAAAACAGACTGATCAGGATTGCGATGGTAGCCAGCAAAATTATTGGTGCACAAAAACTACAGCTTTCAGACATCTATAGTATGTTAAGCAAATAACCATTGACTATGACAGTCCCTTGCACAATGAATTTGACCTCCTTCCATCTGGGCGTCCATTTAGACTGCCTAGATTCAAGAGCAATAGAACTAAGTAAACTTTTAGCCTGCTCAATTTGAACAATTGACTGTATATTTTATTTTATTTTTTTTCTTTCTCATCATACATTTGTCTTTTATTTGTTAATGGATTCATGTTGTGTTTAATGTATTGTGTAATTACTTTTACTTGCCTGCAAATTAAATTTCCCATCTAGGACAATAAAATTAAGTAAGTACAATTTTTGCAACACGTTTGCAGTATCACTTAGTTGCTTTGTTGTAAACCTCTTGTGGGAGCTGAGATGTTTTGTTTTTTTTTTAATTCCAAACAAGCCTTGTGTGGAGTAATCATTTTCATCAATATTGTTTCATGGAAATTTTCTGCAATCTCTAGGGTATCTGAAATGTTTTTGTACTGTTCTCTTAGTCTTTAGATTTATACTACTTTATCCCTGAGTCATTTTGAAATCTCCTTAGTCTTTAGGGTTGTATCTTTGCTTGAAATTAATTTTCTGATTAAAGGACCTTAAAGAGACAGATGTATTTATTCTGAGATATGAACCACTATTACTACCCACAGTTGAGTGGCCGCTCAACTAACTGTGTGGCTTTTTAAAGCAATTTTGTGTCCAAGCAGATGGACAATGAGGTAAAGGGAATTGCCTACATCAGAACCCATCTGAGAATTAAATAAAATAATTTATCTTTTAAATTGTTTTACCTGTTTTGTTAACATTCAACTAGAAAATGTCTGAAAAGAGATGTGTAATAGTGGAAGACATGCGATCTGATGTGAATTTATCCAAATAGTATTGATTTGTATTTTTCTATTGAATACATCTAAACAATGTAAAAGAAAAATGAGAACTGAACAGTTTAATGAAATAATAATCTGCCAATCTGTATATGTATTCTTTTTTATTTTAAATATTTATATTTCTATATAAGTATGACTATATTAGGAAAAACATTACAAAATATATTCAAATAGTTTTTCTACATTTTTTATGGTCTAACTTTTCATGGAGATCAGAAAGCAATTACAATGAAATATAAATTAGGAAGCAGAAGTACTTAAAAATAACAAAGATCAGGAAAAAAGAAGACAATGAACTACTGTATATTTGTAGCAGCAATGCTTGTTAATAAGACAGAATTAAGTGTTTCTGTGCTTTCCCAAATGAGGCCTCATCTCTCTGTTCATCTCTGTGGTGCAGCCACAGAGAAACTATTCATGCAGGCTGATTTAAAGATGTTTTCTTTTGATAAGGGACAGCTCCCAAATGGGGATGCACTTAGCTAAGCCTGGCTATCATGATCCATTGGCGCCTATCTGTCTAGGGAGTGCCAGATGGACATCTGGACTGCATTCCTAAGTGTCAGGAGTAAGTGACTCATATCTCACTTTGATCAACCAATCAGGGACTGGTAGGGCCGAGTAACCCACGTGGGACTCTGATGCCCATGGAACTTTCAGCCAATGACGAGCTGAAGTTTCTCCAGGTAAAAACAGGCAACAGAGGGCCTGAGAGGATTCTGTCGACTTTTCTAAAGGGAATTCAAAGGAGAATTCCAGGGCAGGATGGCCCAGGAGCAGAAGGCTCCCAAGGGCAGGACATTCTCGCAGCGCGCCTCCTGACCATCCTGAGACTCAGCCCTTTGTTCTAAGAGTCTAGAGCGGAGGTTGCCAGAGAGTAACCAGAGGATCCACCCGAGGTAAGCACCAGCAGCAGGCCTCATGAACAGGTCGGAACTGTGGACAGCTGAATCACTATTCAGAACTAGCTTTTCATCAGGAACGAACCGGTCCTCTTGCTGACTTGCTGGGACCCACAGTCATCTTTTCTCCTGTGCACAAACTGTGCTAGTTAAAGCCAACACTAACTAGCCGGCCAGTGAGCATCTGCAGCGCACCGTCGCAAGCCGCGCAGCACAGCCTGGCACACAGCCAGAGAGCGCGGATTGGACAGCAACAGCCTGCAACTGTTTCTTTGAGCCCGCAGGAGATCTGAATCCCCAAAGATTGGATGAGTATTCAACTTCAATGCATTACAGCTCGAGAATTCAATTGTTATCCCAACCAGTTGATATCAATTTAATTCCTAAGAGTTATGTATTTGTTTTGAGTATCTAATGTAGAAGTTATAACCAAGTTCATTTACGAAACAGTCTTAATGAATGATATACTGAACGTATGTCCTCTTGATATATGTAACACTTTGTAACTGATTGAATATATCTTTTGTATTCTGATAACCCTCTCGATAAGATCTGTTAGGTTTATATGCATATTCTATGTATTAATAAATGTATCCTCGTGTATTAGCACTGTGTGTGTGCGTTGTTTGAGTTATATCGCATGGTTGGATTCTAAAGCCATCAAAAGAATCAACTTTGTGATTTACTGCTACAATTAATAATTGTCTCAGTAAATGCCCAAACCCTACAGAACTGGTGCCTTCAGAGAGCCACTACATTACATTTTGGTTATGGCAACATTACATTTATGGCGTCCCTGGGTGGGCTATGATTACATATTTGGCGTCCCTGGACGGGCGTGGCAAGACTGAAATGAGTCAACCAAGCGGAATAATTCAATATAAAACGCCGCGGGTTTCATACACGACAATACAGAAATGCTGAAAGCCGAAAGGAAAAAAAGTTCCCCTTGCTCTTTAAGCAGTGCTTGATTGTTTTGTGATCTTTTGCAATCTACCGGGTTGATTGCATACTTGATCTTGTGGTTTTCTGTGGTAAAGCTGTGATTTCGTACTTAAAAGTAATACTCTTTAAGTTTAACGATGGTTGCTAAAAGGTCTGAATTCGAGTCGCTATTAAGCACTCTCTCTAGCAGCGACAGGTCTGACCACGATCTCTGCCATATCTCCGTCAGCGGAGAAACTAGAATAAATCTCCATTCTCTGAGAGAGCTAGCGAAGGACATAGAGAGATTTGACCCCGCAGTGTCAGAGAATAATATCGAGAGTTATATTCAAGACCTCAGGTATACCCTGCAGTACCTGCCAAACGCCACAGAACAGGAGAAAGTGTTTCTGGTCAGGAAAACTACCAGCAGAGCTGTACATGAGTGGATGGCTAGGCAGATGAAAGAAGTCTGTTATGATTTTGAGGAGCTGTGTCAAGCACTTATCGAAGAATACAGTGCGTTTATTGACCCGACTGCCGCGATAGTAGCTGCCCTTAACATTAAGCACGAGAGAGCAGAGTCCCCTCGCGAATATTACGAGAGACTTAGACGAACTTATTTTGCAGGGCGAAATGATGAGGGTTGCGAAGAGAACACACATTTCAAGGGTTTATTCATTGCGAATCTCCACCCGTCAGTCAGAAAGATGATCTTAATGCATACAGATGCACAGACCATGAAAATGACTGATATTAAGAGATTCGTGCAGAAAGCCTGGGAGTATGATGTCCAAAGTCGCTCTGAGCAAAAAGCTGTTAAAGCGACTGTGTTCGCCGTCAGAGCCAATAGGGTTAATTCCCTCCTGCTCGAAGGAGCACAGGCCCCTGAGCTGGCTAAGCCCCGTTCCAAAGCACTCACACAGGACCGCACCCAGCGTCCTAAGTGCCATGAGAACACCGGGGCAGGGAAAGGGCTAGATAAAGCTGAACAAAAGGATTCAGTAGCCGCCCGCCTGGCCAGGCTTGAACAAGCTGTATTAGGACAGGGACAACCGCTCCCCAAGGCTGCCGGAAGCGTGAATGAGCTGATACTCTCCACTGGAGGAGGTGGAGACCCGCCCCCTCTCCCTCCCTCAGTCTATCTGATTGAGCGGAAGGGTTCCTGCCTGGATGAGGTCAGCCACTCCCAAGCGAGTGCTGACTCCACCCCTGAAGTCACAGAGCAGGCAGTAAAACAGAGAGGAAAAGCAGGAAGCTTTTACCTCGAGGCTGCCATGGGAGATGTCTTACCCAGTGAGACACTGATTGACACTGAGATTGAAAGGTGTTTGATGTCACACGGCAAGCTCAAACGGGTAGAAAAAGAAAAGGGCATGCGACTCAGAGCGGAACCTTTGGTGGATCACCAGAAAGGTAAAGTGTGGAAACAGGTCAAGGCTCCTAAGCCTTCTGTACAGAAGGAAAGGGGGGCCAAGAGGCAGACTGTGCTCACACAGTGCCCACCGAACACAGAAGCCCATGTGGAGATTCCTTCTGTTCCCTCTGGACAAGAAATAAAAATATTTTCTTGTTCCCCGAATTTACAGGGAAGTCGTGCCCCGGCCGAGGTCCCAACAGCCTCCCTGCCACAGGAGCGGTGCTCCAAGCAGCCGCCTGATCCACCAGGTAAAGCACACCCCTTTTACATCCCTAAAGAGGAGCAGATCTCCCCACCTGACGATGAAAAGGAGCTTTCCCTGTGCACCCTGGCACCCAAGAGGGGTCAGGACCACCACCCCGCAGTGGTGGAAGGGATCCAGATGGCAGGAGAGCAGGTTGGTGATGTAGCCCTCACCCTTAGCCCTGAGAGGTCCCCTATCAGTGAGGATCTGCTTGAGCAGCTGTCGCAGGGCCACCGCCAGGTGCTCCTGGTGCAACATTCACAGGTTAGACAGGAGGTCCAGCTGGATGCTGAGACTACTGTGCTGTGGACACACCTGATCCCAGATGCCGATTCCCTCTGCTGTGACCCAGGGAACCTGCAGTGAGGTAACATTATTTCTCACAACTACCAGGTAGTGAGTGAGACTGACCTGATTGTTCCTGCCTCAATGGCAGGGTTGCCAACACACCCAGTCCCCAGGAAGGGACAGGGAATGAAAGCCGAGCCGGTTTTCTCACAGCCACCAGCTCAGTCTGTCAGTCTGAGTCTGACCAACAGTGGTTCAGCCAGACTGGAGCTGGATGGTCAAGTCACCCGCCTGCCAGTGCAGGACATCGCAAAGAGGGGTGTCAGAATCCCCGCCTGCACTGACATGGGCCTGGTGGGTGATAGTAAGTTCAAAGACAGTGAACTAGCTATCCCACTGCTGGGGCAGCTCCCTGAACCCCTAGCGATGGAAGCGGGGAGCGAGCAGGTGTCCTACACCTACCCCCAGCGAACGATTGTAAACATGCCGATAGAGGGATTCCTCAATCAGGAAGTGTGCAGGGTGGACCTGAACAGTGAGAATGGGGTAACAATCCCAGACCCCACAGGTGCTCCAGATGACCACTCAGCCGAGGGTCAGGCATGCTCCACCGCTGCACCGCCCCCTGCAGGGTTCCTAGAGCACAGGCATGAACAAATCGAAAAAGCGGATGCCCTGGAAATGGAGGAGCAGCATCAGCAGCTGCGTCAGATCTCCCCAGATTTCCAGGATGTTGGTGCCCAAGATGCCACATGGCATACTGAGAAAGACACCATGTACACGCTGCGCCAGCTTAGAAAGGCAACAGTCACTCAGAAGGAGATGACTGGGATCAGCCACCCGAAAAGACTTTTGGGAGAACTGATTGCTGCCGCCACTGTTGCACGTTTGCTTTTTCTGGTAGGTTTGTGTGCTACTGGCACTCTCACACTGACTGCCCCAAGAAGGCAGGTGTCAGAAATGCCAGAGGGTAGTGACAGACTGTATCAACAGCAGCAAAAGTTGGAAAGCTTAGGGAAAACCCTACAGGCAACTTCCTATGCAACAGGGTTAAACCTTATTCCCGAACCAGTGGACATGATTGTTGGTGTTATACAGTGGGTTTATGCTTGTGTGCAACAGGCCAGAATGTTGACACAAGACCTGTTAAGGGAGTTTAGTGCCACTGTAGCCAGTCTAACCACGGCACAATTCCCAACCCACTTGATTCCACTCTTCTCAGTAGAGGAGTATGTGACATTAACCCCATCGCTCATAGCTCACCCAGAAGGCAATCCAAGATTGAATTCGGTTCCAAATCTTGAGATGGGTATGGCTACCAAAGCTATCCATTGGCTGTGTCTAAACGATTCACCAATGAAGGGTGTAAAGCTACTAATGGGCAGAGGGAGGTTAATGAACCCCATGAAGAGCAGGTGGGAAGTAAATGGCTGGTCAGCACACCACATTTAACTGTCACCATGACTTGTGACAGGCATGATACAGCTACCACAATGCAGCTACCTAATCAAACAGTTTTCCTGCAAGTTCCCGAGGAGGCCACAGTGTTCTTGAACTTAACACTGTACTGTCTAGAACCAGACAATATAAGACCAAACTTGAGGTCATGGATGCCTTTAGGTGCCACACTATTGAATTGGATAGAAATCCAAGAAACAGTAAGCCCTGAAGAGATACAGGTAGTTAGTTTGCTTTAATGGAACAAACCTCCAAACCATGCTAGCAGATACCCAACACAGGTGTTGTGGTTTATCAGGGGGCTGGGAACAGGAACTGGTGTTATTGTAACACTGCTTCCAGGTAGCTGGATCATGACTGGATGTACTCTGAATGCTGTACTCTCGCATCAAGATGTACTCCGGGTAGCACAAATGAGTCAAAGGTAGCATGTCAAAAGAAAGGAAGTGATTTCTCCCCAAATATCTACTACAGAGGTATCAGATATTGACAGTGAACTTCCTGATGTGTAATTCCTAGACTGAGATAATGTCTCCTACCGTGTTTATACATACTCCAGATGTTATTCATCCTGTTTGTATCCAATGCTGGTTCCGTATGAATTCTCGAGGAGTAATGTGGACATTTCAGATTAATGTTCTAATGGCAAGGGACATCACTTAACTCTGTTTTGTTTTGAAGGCAACAACGCCTCAGGACCTCGTGACCTTCAAAAAGGGGGGATATGTAGCGGCGAGGCTTATTAATAAGAAAGAATTAAGTGTTTCTGAGCTTTCCCAAATTAGGCTTCATCTCTCTGTTCATCTCTGTGGTGCAGCCACAGAGAAACTATTCATGCAGGCTGATTTAAGGTTTCCTTTGATAAGGTTTCCTAGGACAGCTCCCAAAGGGGGATGCACTTAGCTAAGCCTGGCTATCATGATCAATGGTCATCCATTGGCGCCTATCTGTCTAGGGAGTGCCAGATGGACATCTGGACTGCATTCCTAAGTGTCAGGAGTAAGTGACTCCTGACACTCCTGATCAACCAATCAGGGACTGGTAGGGCCGAGTAACCCACGTGGGACTCTGATGCCCATGGAACTTTCAGCCAATGAATGAGCTGAAGTTCCTCCAGGTAAAAACAGGCAACACAGAGAGCCTGGGAGATTCAGTGGAGAATTCTTGGACTATTCTAAAGGGAATTCAAAGGAGAATTCCAGGGCAGGACGGCCCAGGAGCAGAAGGCTCCCAAGGGCAGGACACTCTCGCAGCGCGCCTCCTGACCATCCTGAGACTCAGCCCGGACCACCACGGAACGGCCAGTGTGTCCGAGTGCCAGAACTTTCCTTTGTTCTAAGAGTCTAGAGCGGAGGTTGCCAGAGAGTAACCAGAGGATCCACCCGAGGTTAGCAACCGCAGCAGGCCTCGTGAACAGGTCGGAACTGTGGACAGCTGAATCACTATTCAGAACTAGCTCTTCATCAGGAACGAACCGGTCCTCTTCCTGACTTGCTGGGACCCACAGTCATCTTTTCTCCTGTGCACAAACTGTGCTAGTTAAAGGCAACACTAACTAGCCGACCAGTGAGCATCTGCAGCGCACCGTCGCAAGCCGCACAGCACAGCCTGGCACACAGCCAGAGAGCACGGATTGGACAGCAACAGCCTGCAACTGTTTCTTTGAGCCAGCAGGAGATCTGAATCCCCAAAGATTGGATGAGTATTCAACTTCAATGCATTACAGCTCGAGAATTCAATTGTTATCCCAACCAGTTGATATCAGTTTAATTCCTAAGAGTTATGTACTTGTTTTGAGTATCTAATGTAGAAGTTATAACCAAGTTCATTTACGAAATGGTCTTAATGAATGATATACTGAACGTATGTCCTCTTGATATATGTAACACTTTGTAACTGATTGAATATATCTTTTGTATTCTGATAACCCTCTCGATACGATCTGTTAGGTTTATATGCATATTCTATGTATTAATAAATGTATCCTCGTGTATTAGTACCTGTGTGTGTGCGTTGTTTGAGGTATATCGCATGGTTGGATTCTAAAGCCATCAAAAGAATCAACTTTGTGATTTACTGCTACAATTAATAATTGTCTCAGTAAATGCCCAAACCCTACAGAACTGGTGCCTTCAGGGAGCCACTACATTACATTTTGGCTATGGCAACATTACACTGTGATATATTTGAAATAAATCAAAAGTATTTAATTCATTCATTCATTCATTTACTCCATTGAGCACAGCTCCTCTGAAGTTAAGGTTATTTAGAAAATAGGTATTCTTTTTTGGTGTTTTGGGGTTCTCATTTATTCCCCTTCTTTACTCTTTCCCAATAATTATTCTCATGAGTAGTCACGGACTTTTATTCTCTCTCATTTGGAAATGTTACTAAATCTTCCTCTGGATTTTAATTTTCTTCTTATGTTAACCATACCCTCATTCATATTGCATCGATATGTTTTGTAACATAGGAATTCTGCATTGACTTTGGAGTCTCTTTCAATATTCCTCTCTGCAAAACGTCTGTAGCTCCTACAGATTACACCCTCACAAGATTTACATACATTTAGCTTTACATAAAAACCTCCCGTGGGCCCTAGATTTAAATTTTTGAGTTATGCAAACTTCCTTCTGTGGATGAACAGTTTAAAGTAAGCATAATGCATCCTTATGCTTATCACTAGTTATCACCAGCACCCACCAGGGCTGTTTTATCCTTCTGTCCCTCTTTGGTTTCACTCAGGTGCGGTACAGTATATAATCTCATGCTCCTTTACTCCTATAATGTAATTATAGGGATAAGTTTTTATATCATGAATTATTTCATTTATCTCCCACTTCATTGCTCTCCTCCATGATAATCACGCATACCAGTCAACCATGAAAGAACACTAAACCTTGGTGATTGCCCTGGTCCACATTCTTTTTTTCATTGACCGTCTTTGTAAAGGTAACACCACAGCATTTCGCAATCACGCATTTGTTTCCAATCATGCAAAGTACGGTGGTTCACCATGCCTTTCACATGCTCATAAAAGAGATTGATTTAGGAACATAAAGATATTACCGTATGCAAACTGTACTGTAAACAGTATGTATATGTATATTTAATGTCTTAACTGTGCCCGTTTAAGTATTGAATATTCATATGGAATTTTACCACTGAAGGGAAATCTTAATACCTGAGCATAAAAAAATTGGAGCATACTGCAACGCGTGTGAAGGCCAAAAATGATATTAATTTTGGAACTTAAACATACAGTATATGGCTGGTCTCGGTACTTTAAAGAAAACATACACACCAGTATTCCATTTCTCCCTAGACATTTTAAGCATTGAAGTCTTTAACTAACGTGATACCGGAGTCAACAAGCATACTTTTAGAATTTGATTAAAAGGGAATATAATATAGAATCGCGTATCTAAAGAAATTAATAACGATATAATTATATTCATGTTGCAAAAAAACTGCAACGGACATAAAAACTCCCTTGCTTTTAACAGAGCGTTCCATAATTTCTAACTACAAAAATTATTTAAACTGCGACACTTATCATTCAACCAGAGCTCGAAATATCACAAGGATCCTCTAGAGCACAGCAAAGACTGTATTAAAAGAATCGCGTATCTCAAGAAATTAATAAGATATAATTATATTTGTGTACTGCGACAGGGCTGTGTAGGGCTGTTTCACCTGTCTTCATGTGACTCTATTCAAAAGCCATTTAGCAAAGAGGGGATGAGAAGAGTGACAAACTAGTATACAGTACTTCAGATCTTTTTTTCTGAACTGGGGAAAATCTGATCATGTTTCTCTATAACAATAATAAAAAACATTGCCACACCCGGACTGTTAAACCAACGCATTAGCACGTCAAAGCCCATTGAGGAGCCGGGCGCAATAACTGTTTTGTCCCTTGATTTACTGATCTGCATTAATTACAGAAATCGAGTTCCTGCTCTTTGCAGACGACCTGGTCCTGCTGTCGCCCACAGAACAGAGGCTGCGGCAGAACCTGGCACTGCTGGAGCAGCACTGTCAGACCTGAGCGCTGACAGTCAATCTGGACAAGACCAGAGTTATGGTTTTCCAGAAAAAAAAGCCAGACCTCCATTAGTCTTCCTGAAATTGTCGGATTATGAACGAATAAAAGCATCTTATTAAAAACACATTTGCATTTGTTTGGGAGCTATATTATGTATTTTTCAGATGTAAGATATAATGATGTGTTCCCGCTTACGCATCCCACGACTTTAAAAGCTAGAAAAACAGGTTTCGATTCACATTATCTGGTGAGCCTTGTTTTGTCAAAGGACAGCACAAAAAAAACAGACAATACACAGGGGGGGAGGGCAAGCGAGAGGGAGAGTTTTTTACCCTCTGTCAAAAAAAACCAAATCACCCGGGGCAGAGACTCTGGGGGGATCATTGTGTGGTACAGAACAGAGCTCAGTCAATTCAAACAAGTTCAGCGCTGATTCAGTTTAAAAAAAACTGCAACGGACATAAAAACTCCCTTGCTTTTAACAGAGCGTTTCATAATTTCCAACTACGAAATTTATTTAAACTGTGACACTTATCATTCAACCAGAGCTCGAAATATCACAAGGATCCTCTAGAGCACAGCAAAGACTGTTTCTCTATAACAATAATAAAAACATTATTTTACATATCACCTTTATGTGATATCACCTTAAGGACAGCACATACAAGGGTTAATTGCACAATGGACCGCGCAAAGAAATTTAAAATAGTCTTCTTTAGGTGTGAGGGCAGGAGTGGATCGCAGAAGGCATAATCAGCAAATTAGGAAAACAAAGAACAGGACAGGTGAGACGTTTATCCAGAGAGCGAGTGATCAGAAAAAGGAACAGCTGTTACGCCCAGGTTTTACGCTCTCTCTCTGCTGAATGAATAAAAGCATTTTATTAAAAACGCGATTGCGTTTGTCTGGGTATTTACTTTGTAATCTGTGGTTTACATCTACTGTATTGCTTTGAGATGCCACTTTTAAAGGTGATATGTAAAATAAAGTTTTTTATTATTGTTATAGAGAAACATGATCAGATTTTCCCTGGTTCAGAAAAATGACGATTAAAATCTGTAATCTTTCCACTTGTATGTCATCGGAAAATATAAGAAGCTTCTGCTTTGTGTAAGGATGGTATCAAAAAGTAATCTAAGTGGTGAGAAAGCTGTGCTCCTCAAAGCGCTTTACAGGATAAAAACAACAACAATAGTGTTAAGCTGGGCAAACGATTTTTTTATAGAAATACAAAATGAGATATTATGATGTGTTCCGGCTAAGACATTAACGAGTACAACCCCCCTCTCTGCGGGAGTGCTGGCTGTGACGAATTAAACCGGTTTCACAGGTATTTTCAAAGTAGAAGGGGGCGAGATTTCCAGCGAAAGACACCTCCCCCCTCCAAAGCCAAGGAAGAAATCGCTTTAACATGCTAATGCGTTTGTGTAACAGTCCGGGCGTCGCAAGCTTCTAATATCAACTCGACTCGATTGGAAGACAATGAACATATTCTAGCCCTAAATGAATTAATAGCAAACATGGTTTACATAAAATACATTTTTCCAAGAAAGTTTATAATAATACGATCTATAGTTGAAATCTGAGCCTAAATAAAAAGAAAAAGCATTTTCAGAGAGCAATCACGCTGTGGTTATGTAGAAAAAGCTATTAGGTTTATGAGCAATCTAATTACTTATTCGTTTAAAACGCTATATAAAATAAAGTTTATTATTAATTTGCTGGACAGAGCGGTGAATATTATTATGGATAAGACAAAGATAACGATCCTGATCAGGTTAGAAATCTGTGTACGCTGTAAGGTTTTTACTTCTTAAAGTTTTAAAATACATGTTCCGAATAGAAAGAAATCATCTTTCTGGTACAGTATGTATAGCAAACCAGATCGTCTTTTTTCTCCAATCAGAGGGGTTAGACGCTCGGTTAAAAGCAAAGGAGATTGTCGGTTATAGTGGACATAAAAACAAGAGTTCGCTGGCATTATATCCTAGAAGACACAGATCGGCGCCAGACCAGGAGAATGCCCGCAGCGTAAAAGAAAATGCCTGATGAACTAGGGATTGGACAGTTTCCAAGTGCTTGTACAATCGATGGAAATGTTCAAATAAATGTGCAAAAGAAATAAAATAAAAATTTATTTCTTTATCATATTGGCTAGCTAATGTCCTCTCTTTGCTAGTTAGTGGCTGTGTTTCTGCGTTGGGTAGCAACGGGTGACTGTTCTCAGGCGGAAGATGTAAACAGCTTAATTTTCGTGTTAAATAATTTTTTTTAATTAAAATTCATTCCATACAGCAATCGCATATTTGGGTACTTTCATGCTTAAAATGTTTAGGGAGAAATGGAAGACTTATAATGGAATGGAATGGAATGAATGATAAGTGTTGCAGTTTAAATAATTGTTGTAGTTAGAAATTATGAAACGCTCTGTTAAAAGCAAGGGAGTTTTTATGTCCATTGCAGTAAAAGAAAATGCCTGACAAGTAGGGCTTGGACAGATTCCAAGTGCATTTTTGCAATTTACGTTGCATTGTCCATTGTGCTGCTGTAATACAGTTTAAAATAAGTCTAAACTGTATCAGCTTTATTTATGGGTTGCAATTTAGAAAAAGTCAAAAACCGCACTCAAAATGCAATTTAAAGCTTTTTGGCAAGAGGAGACACCCAAATTAATAATGTAACATGCCACTGTTTGTGCATGAACAAAGATATCAATTTATGTTGCATTTGTCTGATTGTGAATAAAAAAACACATATATTTAAACCCGCGTTTGCGATTTAAGGCAACAGGGCTACCAATATTGCAATATTGAAATAAAGACCTTACTCAGGTGAGACCTCTTTCTTGTGGCTTCCTTGATAGTTATATTTCCATAACAATTTGGGGGCTCGTCCGGGATTTTTGCGTCTCATCTATGATATTCTGCTGAATTCTCAAATATTCCTCTAAAATAAAACCTTCTCTGTTTATTTTTGAAAATGGTTAAAAGTTAGATTCTTCATATGGATTCTCAAGAGGCTCCCATACTTCGGATTGTTGTGTTCTTATCAGAATATACTGATGCGTAAACATATTCATTACCATATTTCGAAGCATTTGAATAATACATGTCGTGCAGCAACATAAAAACAGGAAGACAAGTATCACAGCCCCTATAATCGGTGTTAGTAACTTAAAGAAAAACATTCCCCCTTTCCCAAACAGTGATTCTAAGCATGAGAGAAAAGCCAGGGTATCTTTAATGCCTCTTTCTTTGTTCACCTTGTCTTTCAGTTCTTTCAAATGCTGAATAGCGAGCGTAAAATTTCCGTAATCATCGTCATTTTCTGGAATATATGTACAACAGGAGTCTTCTACTAAAGCACAGACTCCTCCAGATGCTGCATTTTGAAGGTCCAGCACGAACCTGTTCTGAAGTGCCATTAATCTAACTCCCCTTAATTCTTGTTTGATAGCGCATTTCATAGCGAGTAATTTGTAACCAGCGGGCATTAGCTACTGCCTGAACACTCAGTCCTGAGGAAAAAATCATTTCAGCTGCAGTAAGTTCAAGTTCAAGTTCAAGTTTCAAGTTTATTGTCATTACACTCATATACATGGTATATGGTATAACGAAATGCTATTTAGCTAGCTCTCGGACATAAGTACAGTAGTACAAAGAGAAAAAAACAACAACAACAATACAATTTTGTAGCAAAGGAAAGACAGAGACAACAGGCAGTGTGCAAAAAACAACAACAGACGATGTGCAAAAAAACAACAACAGGCAATGTGCAAAAAAACAACAACAGGCAATGTGCAAAACAACAAAAAGGTAACAGGTTATGTGCAAAAATATGCATCAACAGAATAAAATAAAGGGATAGAAATTATGGGGAGTGAGCTTTTGACATGTATGGTAGAGGTAGATTTTCAATGTGTGTTCGTGTTTTTGGTAAGAAAGAAAGAAAGGAAGTCTATTGTCCTCTGGTATTTTAGATATATCTGGACCATATCTGTCAGCCCAACTTAGAGCGTGTTTAACCCTTGACTCCCTCTGAAGGGGCTTCATTGAATTTAACAAATAAGAGTTTACTGGGACAATGAGAATGGAGTGGTGTAACATGACTAGAGCATACACTCCTCTCCACTGGAGAGGAAGGCTATCATAAACTTTCGCACCACATTGCCAATACCAATCCATCAAAACCATAGTTCCATCAGATAAAGTATGGTTAGTAACCGTGGCCCTACAGCCTCCTGTTTTTCCTACTGAGGGGCCATGACCTTTGTTTTGATAGCAATAAGAGTGATTAACCCTAGAAGGCAGATAAACTGCTACTTTAACAGGAGAATCAGTCCAAGTAATGTGATTTTTTAGGTAATCCTACAAATGAGGACATTCTGCTTTTTTACTGGCAACATTGAAGTGAATAGCAAAATGCACTGCTGGATCACTGGGAGAAACAAAGCCTAATGCTACTGTAGTAGACTTATTTTTCTTCAGACCGTTTGCATATGGATGCTCCTTTGAGTAGGTTAAATATGTTATGGTGAAGGTGGGAAAAGATCTAGGGTCTGGCTTTGGAAATCCTGCCACTAGACTTATACATTCAGAAATGCAACTACCGAATGGTCGGGGAAAAAGGTGAACACCACTTCTTTCTCCTGAAGTCTTTCACCAGAATCCAGTCTCCTGGCTGGAGTGTATGGCAGAGGGCCTGGTCTGGTGCAGGCAGCGCAGCTTTAACCTGAGAGGTGATGGCCGCCAGGCAATCATGTGGCTCCCCCTCGTCCTGAGTGGGCAACAAGGTTGCAGGGTTTAACACTGTGCATCGCTTGATAGTAACATGTGGCAGAGATAAAAGGACATGATGGTGCTGAACAGTAGACACGGAAAAGAAATGTGAAGTTTTACTCTGAAGGAGGATAGAAGCCACAGCATGTGGAACCAAAAGCTTCAGCGGACGATAACAAACCAAAGAGGCTACAGCATGTAGGCAAGATGGGAGGCCTCTGGTTACAGAGGTAAGTTGCTGAGAATAATAAGCAACTGGTTTAAGACGGTCTCCGTGTTCTTGTAAAAGGACAGCACTGTAGAAACCAGACTTCTCGTCAACACATAAAGTGAACCCCTTAGTCATATCAGGAATGCCTAATGCAGGGGCAGACATCAGTGCAGTCTTGAGTTCACCAAAAGTGTTTTCCGCTACTTCAGTCCAAGTCAGTCTGTCAGTGATATTCAGGCCTGAGGCGTGCGCCATGTCAGACAATGGCTTTGCTATTTTTGCATACCCGGGTATCCATGCCCTACAGTAACCTGTGCAGCCTAAGAAGGACATCATTTCCTTCTTGGTGCGTGGTTTTGGAATTTTTTGGATCGCAGTTATTCTCTCCATGCCAATTGAGTGTGAATTTGCAGAAATGTCATGACCTAAATAGTGTACATTCTTTTTTACAAGCTGAAGCTTTGATAATGAAACTTTATTTCCAGTACTGGCAAGATCATTTAAAAGATCTTTAGTATCCTGAACGCAAGCGCTTTCACTTGGAGAGCAAATCAACAAATCGTCAACATACTGCACTAGTGTACTACCGTTTTTAAAACCAAACCCTGAGAGACAGTCCTGCAATGCAGAGGAAAATACAGTAGGAGCCTCAGCATACCCCTGAGGCATACGAGTCCAAGTATACTTTGCCAAATCTATTACAGAAAAAACTTTTGAGTCCCCGTGGATAGATGACAAAGTAGTGGTTGGATTTGGAACTACAGGAGCTCGAGCATATATGGCTGCATTCACTGTTCTTAAATCTTGTACCGGGCACCAAGATTCCCCATCAGCCTTTTTTTACGGGGAACAGTGGAGTGTTACAGGGAGATGTTGGGCAGGGAATCAAAATTCCTTCAGCGACCAGCTGTTCGACCAGAGGTTTAAGCCCAACTTCAGTGTCTGGCCTGAGCGGATATTGGGGCTTACTCGGCCTATAGGTGGACTTGGGTTTTACTTCGAGCGGGGAAGCCCCCTCTATTAATCCCACATCATATTTGTGAGCCGCCCAGAGGGAGCTGGGCACCCCCTCTAGTGTGGGATGGGAAGTGTCAACAGGGGTAGACACAAATAATGCACCCATCTGATCATCTGGAGCCGTGAGATGCACTGTCCTCCAGGTTTGAAGGATCGCTGAGTATGGGCACCAACTGGCCTGGAGGGTGGCATTATATTTAACTCCCCTTGAGTCTGGAGCTGACCACGAGCAGCTTAAAACACACCGTTGGACAAAACTGCCCACGTCCTGCCAGAGAAAACCTGATGCTTTAGCAAGGGAAACATGAGGGTGCGTTCCTGCTAGATAAAGTGTCTTCTGCTCTTCTGTTAAGGTAATAGCTAATGCTGCAAAGTCTGCCAAAATTAAATACCCATTGCTTTTTATTTTATCACTACACAGTCCGTCACCGAACCAAGCCATCTCAAATTCCTCAGCTGGACCTCCAAAACTAACCTCTGCTGTACAATGTAAATTGCTCACGTCCTGAAAATCACCCTGGCCTCACCACAGTCTTTTTACTTCTTGTAAAAGAAGTTGTGGCGTTTGTTCCTCATCCTGCACTAGGTCCCAGCTGTAATAGTAGTCAGGGACTGTGGATGAGTGTTGTAATAACATGGTGCGTAGCAAGGAGTCTTCATTGCGGGTTAGCTCAAGCCCTTGTTCTGAACAGACGATGGTGAGGCCCATTTTGCAGAGTAAATCTCTGCCAAACAAATTAACAGGGCACTCTTTAGAAAGGAGGAAGGAGTGGTTACCAGGCTCAAACCCATGCTGCTGGCATTCCACTGTCAGGAGTGCAGTGCTCCTATTACTCCTATTGTTAAAATGGATTTTGAGGAGGGATCAAACCTATAGATATTTGCCCTGAGTAACGAGTGTGTGGCTCCAGTATCCACTAAAAATTCATAAGGGTCTCCATTTATGTATAAAGTGACCTTGGATAGCTGAGACAGGGGAGAGAGGGCAGGTAAGATAAAAGTCTCGGTGACGTCAGTCCCTTTTTTCCTCCTGCCAGGGTGATCTCACGGTTACCTCAGGTGGAGGTGGTGGTGGTAGATCCCAGTTTTTGCCATCGCTTCTTCGTTTTGCTGTGTTGTGTTCGGGGCAGTCACAAGCCCAGTGGCCCGTCTGTCAGCACTTGAAGAAAGTCTGGAAGTCCCCTCTCGGGCTTCTGGTTCTTCCTCTTTGGCCTCGCCGGGCGTGCTGTCCTCTCCCTCTGTTCTGGTCACCCTGGTAAAACTGTAACTGAGCCATTTGCAGCTGGTGAAGCTGATGATTATCCTTTCGGGCTTTTCGCTCTCTCTTGTCTGTGAGCTGTCTTTCAGCATGATAAACATGGTGACATACTTCTGCTAATCGGGCAGTGTCCCAGCCGATACATGTAGCTTTTACCATGCCACCTACAGTGGTGTGAAAAAGTGTTTGCCCCCTTACTGATTTCTTATTTATTTGCATGTTTGTCATACTGAAATGTTTCAGATCATCAAACAAATTGAAATATTAGACAAAGATAACACAAGTAAACACAAAATGCAGTTTTTAAATGAAGGTTTTTATTATTAAGGGGAAAAAAATCCAAACCTACATGGCCCTGTGTGAAAAAGTGATTGCCCCCCCTGTGATTGATAAACTGTGGTTTATCACATCTTTGGAAAGCTGAGTTGAATTTCTCTAGCCACACCCAGGCATCAACTGTTCTCAATCAAGAAATCACTTAAATAGGACCTGCCTTTCAAAGTGAAGGAGACCAAAAGATCCTCAAAAGCTAGACATCATGCTGCGATCCAAAGAAATTCAGGAACAAATGAGAAACAGAGTAATTGAGATTATCCACAAATGGCGAAAACATGGAACAGTGGTGAACCTTCCCAGGAGTGGCCGGACAACCACAATTACCCCAAGAGTGCAGCAACGACTCATCCAAGAGGTCAGAAAAAAACCCACAACAACATCCAGAGAACTGCAGGCTTCACTTGCCTCAGTTAAGGTCAGTGTTCATGACTCCACCATAAGAAAGAGACTGGGCAAAAATGGCCTGCATGGCAGAGTTCCAAGGCGAAAACCACTGCTGATCAAAAAGAACATAAAGGCTCATCTCAGTTTTGCCAGAAAACATCTTGATGATCCCCAAGACTTTTGGGAAAATAATCTGTGGACTGACGAGACAAAAGTTGAACTTTTTGGAAGGTGTGTCTCCCATTACATCTGGCGTAAAAGTAACACAGCACTTCAGAAAAGGGTAGGGTTTTCACAGGACGGAAGGGTAGTCACAGGAGCAATAGTTACTGCAAGACAATCCAATTCGGGATACACTTTAGTAGTGCTCAACATCATCTGTTCAGGTTACTTACCCCATCTTGATTCATGCCTCTTAGCACATACCTCCCACACACTTACACATCTGCACATATACTCAAAATCCCACCCGGGATCTCCCTCTGGGTTAAGTGAATCTGTCATTACGTGTAATAATAGTATGGCCCATGGCTGAAAACTACCTGCACGGGGCCATCTCTCATTTGTCCATCCTGACATATTATCAGTAAAAGGTTGACAGTATATTAACCCATATTTTCTTCCCACTATATTCATGGGCGTTTCAGTTTTCTTTCCACTATTGCTTAACTTACTTTGTCTTTCTCTAACTTGTGCCTCAATTTTCCACAACTCAAAACACTTCCAGTCGACTTTCTTATTTCCCTTTTTCTCTTTTTCTTTTAACTGTTCTTCTAGTTGTTGCATCTGCCTGGTTCTAAAACTACCATTTTCTGGAAAACCTAACTTACTCCACGATGGAAGACGACGAAGAAGATGGATTCCCCTTTCTCCAAATTCTTTGTACATGTACTTCGCTGGACCGCTCGGTCCTGTTTTCGTCTTTGAATTTTAATTTCCCATTTTTACCGATCGGTGCCTTACTTTAGAACCTTATCACATTGACTACTCCGCAGAGCAAAAATCACACGTCTGTGTTAAGATAAGTTCTTTATATGAGTCCCGGACTCATCAAACCCACGTGAGAACACCCTCACCGGCTTCCTCTATCTCTGCAACAAAACCACAGAAAATATTCTAAATAGTCTTAAAACAAAAGGTTCGTTAAAAGGATCACTTACTGACGTTAGACAGCCATGAATTCTCCAGACGCATCTCTGGAAAGACAAACAGTTTATCCTCTGAGGTTCGTCCAATTTGCTAAAAATTGTCCGGGCCAGGATGGAGTTTCAGCAGCTGTCCGCGCTCAGGTTAGTGTCCCATCTGGGGTGCCAATCTTGTCATGGAAATGTACCTATCAAGGAAGCCACAAGAGAGAGTTCTCACCTGAGTAAGGTCTTTATTTCAATATTGCAATATTGGGAGCCCTGCTGCCACTTTGCAAAGTGCAACCAGAGACTCAATTTGTTACAAGCAGTACAGGGTTTTTATAAAATGTTGCGCTGTAAGAGAAAGCTCAGCACTTTGTCCCTTCTAACACTTCCCCTTTCCCTAAAACAAAACAGATTACATCAGAAAAATGAAAGAAGAAGCAACACTAGATTTGTTATTCAAAGCTCATCAGTTACTTTCGGCTTATCTAATGACCCAGACAGCATATATTGTTTTGGAACATTGTCTTCTAAAGTAACCTAAACAGTGCGTACTTTGTCGACTTACTGTTTTCTAAAATTCTGCCCATAGCACAGCAGTTACATCCTTGAAATATGTTTTCTAAAAGCACCAATATATTTTTTGCAAAGCTCTCTACATTTTAAGAATCAATTTACTTATAAGATTTCCATTTCACATCCTTAGAAAATGCAGAAACTTGTTGTACTTTCTAATGACATTACAAGTGGAAAGATTACAGATTTTAATCGTCTTTAATTTTGTTACATTATACATTTTAGAAACGTTTCATCTATACAAACACCACAAAACTATTCTCGATTGTATTTCTGACTGTTATGTTACACTTCACTGTTTTAAATACATCTAATTAAGAAAGTTAGGTGTTAGCATAAACTATTAGTAATCAATAATATTAAATTTAGCACTGTAATAAGTTGTTGCACTTTCCCCCGCATCTTGTAAAAAAATATTTTCATTGTTCAAATATACATTAAATCTGACTATTGTAGCGGCGATGCTTGTTAATAAGGCAGAATTAAGCGTTGGTATGCTCCTAAAGGAGGCCCCATCTCACCCTCCATCTCTGTGGTGCAGCCACAGAGAAAGAATTCATGCAGGCTGATTTAAGATGTTTTCTTTTGATAAGAAACAAGCTCCCAGACGGGGATGCAATTAGCTAAGCCTGGCTATCATGATCAATGGTCATCCATTGGCGCCTATCAGTCTAGGGAGTGCCGAATGGACATCTGGAATGCATTCCTAAGTGTCAAGAGTAAGTGACTTATATCTCACCTTGACCAACCAATCAGGGACTGGCAGGGCGTGGTAATACCACGTGGGTCTCCAATGCCCGCCAAACTCTCAACCAATCAGCACACATCTGGGTCTTGATCAAAAAGGGAGTGCAAGCTCGGTTCTGAGCTCTCCTTGGTCATTTTCGCGCATCCTCAGAGACAATCACGTGACAACTGCTGTTGTCTGCAAAAGGACTTGGACTTTGTTCTAAGCGCGAGGCCGAGGATCCCGTACGTACACAGAATTCTACCAACGTGAATGCTCCGCTTGATCAACGGCAGCCTACAGTTGGACCCTCGTCGACAACCTGAATAGCTTATTCAGAAGCAGCGCTGGACCGGGAACGAACCAGCTTCTTCCCAGGCAAAAGAGTGACTCGCGGTCACACTCTGTGCATAGAGACTTTCTACTAGCCAGCTGGACTGCTGGTAGATCCCCTTGGAGCAACGACTGCCCTGCGCGCCGCAGTTAGATTCCTCCGCCCGTCCTACTCCGAGCTGCACCTCGACTGGTTGGCCGGTAGCCAGAGGACGCCGACACAACGCCCTTTGGACAACCGCTGGAACAGAGGCTGCAACAGAGCCTGTCAGCTGGTTTGGTGTTTGTGCCGGGAAATTCCAAAACCATACACAGTGGATAAGTAAACCCCATGTTCTACATTGCGTCTCGAGAATTCAATTGTACCTCAACACAAGTTGTTATCAATTTAATTCATGAGTAATGTATTTACTTCCGAGTTTAGAGTAACAGTGGGTAATAACACTGATTAGCGATTTGGTAACCGAACGATATATATTGACATATATTCTCTGTTGTGTATCTCTTTGTGTTTGCATCTCTTCGAGATTATATACCTTGTATATTGATAACCCTCACAGTAAGGTCTGCCGCTGGTATCCAGGCAGACTAGTATATGTTTGGTGCACAGTTTATATTAATAAATGTATCCCGTGTATTGAACCCGTGTGTGTGCGTTGTTAGTTGTCCTGACGATTGATTTTCTAAAAGCCCCAACGAACAACCTCGTGATTACTGCTACAATTAATAATTGTCTCAGTAAACCCATCAAACCACTACACTATCATATAATAAGTTAAATACAAAATTAAAGAAAAAATAGGGTAAAATATAATTCAAAATATTTTGCTAACAATGTTAGCTGTTTATAAATAATAAAATGTATTAACTAAGGAGCAGGATGGCACAGTTGTTAGTATGCTGTTTGTTTTGCTTCTTTTTCATAAATACAACAGTAGTACCTGATGTCTCAGTGGCTTTCAAAATTAAATTAATACTGTCCATGTAATAATCTGCATTGTGGAATAATAGTTTATTTTAAAGGGAACTAGAGAAATCAAGAAAGGCTTTTTTTTTCTAGAATTAATAAATGCACATCCTGTTCACTGGGGAAATTAAATCCACACTGAGCAATCTTCAAATATGTTCAGAATATGACAGTGAGAATCCTAACAGTGATGCATTACACCTGTCTTCAAGTCCTTGCACTGGCTTCCTATCAGGTGTCGAGTCAACTTCAAAATCCTCATCCTCATTCAGTACCTATGTGGCTTATCTGTCTACTCCCCACCTTTGTCCGTCTGACTCTGGTCTTCTAGCTGTCCTCAAGAACATCTACATTCTGTGGGTGACAGGGTCTTCTCTGGCTGCACCCCAGAGCTCTCAATTTGTATTCCCAGTGATATCAGTCACGTACCCTGAGTGCATTTAAATCTAACCTCAGAACCTTTCTTTTCAGAAGACTTAGTGTCTGTATCTGCTTCATTTTCTAATTTTGGTAGCACCTCTAACTGCTTGTCTTTCTTATATGTATTTACTTTGTAATCTGTGGTCCTTTTATCTGTTTTTACATCTACTGTATTGCTTTGAGATGCCACTTTTAAAGGTGATATATAAAATAAAGTTTTTTATTATTGTTATAGAGAAACATGATCAGTTTTCCCTGGTTCAGATAAAAATATCTAAAGTATACTAGTTTGTCACTCTTCTCATTCCCTTTGCTAAATAACTTTTCATACTAATCTGATCAATCTAACTGCCTGTTTTCTGTGCTTTCTCTATCCTACTAGATTTGCAATTATTCTGAAAATTTTCTTCTTGAAATAACTCATTTCTAAATACCTTTTTTCACTGTTAACATCTTGCAGCAAATCTGCGACAAAATATACACTTAGCACAGTTCATCCTGCTACCAACATTGAATAAAAAAATCTTAAGATTTCTATATTTATGTCTTTATTTAGTGGTTTCATTAGTGACAAAGGCTAAACTTTCTTGGAAAAATGTCTTTTATGTGTTGCAGAAAAAACTGACTTGCTTTAACAAAATATGTTTACAAATCCTTTCACCTGCCAATCTACCTGAATGCCCAACTATGTGAGAAGCCCTCTATGAAACTATGGTTGCTATTAATTCATTTAGGGCTCACTGACAGAATTGCTGTTTTTTATGCATGATAATTTTCTGATTCCTCACTCTGTTTCATGTTTATAGATAAGACTTTATTGATCGCGAAGGGAAATTGATGTACATGATGAACATGTTTGCATGTTCTTTTGTAACATACACCTTTTTGTGATTTTTTTTGTATATCTAAGCAAGTGTTCCTGCATCCCTCTTCTGCACTTTAGTCATGGCTTTTTTTTCTGTTTGCTTATTTCAAAGCAACACCTGCTCCATTTCTAAAACTTTTTACTCATGTGCATTTTTGTATTTTTTACACCTCTAGCACTTTAACATCCTGAATTTTCATTTGCCTTAATTTGTAGAATGAACTTGAGTTTTAGCCTAAAAAAGTTTTCATTATCTTTTGTTTCTTGTCCTACAACTGTTATTATTGATCACCGAATTATTGTTCTTGACATGACTTCATTCAGCCTTTCCTGAACGTCTATGACAGGCAGAGAGAGTGCTGTTTCTGGTGCGATCTTTTGCAGCTGACATTTCACTGTTTTAAACGAACAAGAAATTAGATTGCTCATAGATCACTTATCCTATATAAACACAGCGTAATTGCCCTCCGAAAATCCTCTTTTTCTTGTTCGTTTTAGAGACCTTGATCAAAACTGATTTTAGATGTCAGAAAGGATTTATTTTCTCTGTATTTCCTACATTGCTTTGTCGAGATTTTAACTTTATACCTAACTTTATATCTAGGCTCAGATTTCAACTATAAATCGTACAGTAATTAATAGCAATAAATACTGATGTTTTGCGCCCTCTTACCACAAAAATATATATGTCTTGTAGCTGGGATGAATTTTATTTCGTACGCGTAGCTACTGCGATTCGGACACAGACGGTTAAACATGGCGGCAAATCAGACACCCAGAGAGGGGGGGGGCGTCTTCTCGCCTCCATAACTAAAATGCCAAATAGGAGTGGCTTAAGCGACATACACAGTCATGTAACTGACAGTTTGAGGTAGCCTATCGTGTAAATTTCGCTTTATTGCTGATAGGTTAAGCTTTCGAAACTCTGCCCCAAAATCATGTGACTGATTTTTCGCCCTGTTTCGTTGGTTAAACGCAATGATCACAAGCACCACCATGGTAACTGGGATGTGTAGTTTTTAATTCCGTTTGAATTATAACTGTACGTACTGTCTTCATATTTGGCTTTAAAGAGAAGGCGCGCCAAAAAATTTCGGTGCCGTCGTCTCCGCTTTAAAGGTACCCCCGTGCTGGAAGAATTTGACCTCGGAACGTTTGCCCAGCGTACTAATATAGGCACATCCCGGAATTTTGACTTCACTGTGTAATAAAGAATTTTAAAGACTACTTCTTAGCCTGGATAAAAAAGCTTGGATTCCCATGGACAGTATCTTATACACATATGTATCTTATACAGTCTACAGTACCTCCAAAAACAACTGTCATAAGGGAGTGTACACCCTGGACAGGATGCCAGTCCATTGCAAGTTACACACAGACATGCATACACTCATACCAGTATGTCTTTGGACTGAGGGAGGAAACCAGAGCACCCAGAGGCAATCTATGCAAACACAGTGAGAACATTCTGTTACAGCTTTGGGTTTAAGATAAAGCTTGTGACACTGGGTAGAGTATATACTTCGAACTTCAAAGGAGAGAGGATGTTTGCTGAGGTCTGGGGGTCCCAGTGAGCAGAAACAATAGTAAAGTTTATCTTAGTATGCCTAGGCAAGTTGTGAATTAATGATTGCAAAGAAGCAGGGCAGAGTTCACAGTATAAGTTCACATTAAGAAGGAAGGAAAGGAGGAGAGGCAGAAGGAAGAAATGAGGAGAGCAGGAAGAAGAGAGAGAAGTCCAGAGGAGTTGGGACTTTAAGCTTGTGACAGGCGAGAGCCCCTACTTCATGATCATCCAAATCAAACCTCACTGCAGCTAAGTATTTGAACCTTGTTAGAGAGAGCATGCTATTCTGTATTTTAGGGAACTTTGGGTTTCCTGGTACTTCAGTTAGAAATGTCATTCCTGATAAGGGTGTATTTTATGGATAGGGATATAGGTTCCCATTTATTTTGTGGCATCCAGGGTGCAGAGAGAGATTTAACTGCAGGTTACTTTTTATTTAGTTAGAAGGTAGCTCATCTCTTGTGTGGCCTCTGTAGGCATATTAAGAGGTTAATTCTTGGTAGCAGTCTGGGGTTTTCTGGGTGACCAACATGTTTAGCTCCTGAAACACTTTGTCTGTAAATACTATATATAAAGTAACATGATTTTTTGTGTGCTGTGTCATTGGTTTAAAATATCCCTCCAGCCCCATTGGTAACAATATAATGTAACTTGGTGTGTTGTATGTTTTGTGTCTTGTGGAGTTTAAGGTAATAAATATTTGTTTTAGCCAACTGTGCCTGGATTATTACTCCTCTCAACAAAGCTGTGCCAGAGAAAAAAGAATTCACATGCCTCTAGTTATACCAGCTGCTCAAGTATAGAAATTACTTACAAGTTGGGGGTTATGAATAATTATTTCACTGATTGACTAAACTTCTTTGTCAATTCCTGTTGAACCCAATTCAATTTCACCAGTTTTGTAACCCCCCATTGGTAACAATACATACTCCATGCAGATAGCACCCCAGGTCCAGAATTAAACCTAGGACTGCAGTGCTTCAATGGAGAAATTATAACCTCTGCACAACTGTGCTGCCAATATATTTTTGTCCTTTGTCTTGCTTCATTTTATGTTCTTTAAATTTTCTTTCTATAGCCCTTTTCTCTCAAGTCTCATTTAGGCTAAGATTTAGTTGTGGCTGTTTTCCTTTTCCTTTATTCTCCGGTTTTACTGTGGTCCAATTCCTTCTATCAGATTGAAAACACTACTATAACAGCTACAACAAAACATAGAGTTTGGAGTGTAACAAACTTCTCTCACTTTGCTATGCTTTTCCAGCTTCAGGTGCACCAGCTACCGGCTCAATAGTCAATGTATATAGTAAGGAACAGATCATACAGCTGTTCAATGTTCCAACAATTGCCTGTTGATGACATCTTGGGTGCTGGAGTTCACATGGAGCTATTTTAGTGCAGGTAAATGTATCTAAAAACTTTTACATCTAAGCTGGAAGGACTTGCGCAAGTCCATTTCCACAAGGACTTAATTAAGATCTGAACCTTTGTGAACGCAGTTGGGATGTGTTTCCAGGCAGCCATCCTGTGTGCAATGAGGTAGTCAATAATTCTGCTCCAGAAGCAGACTATTTAAGGCTTTGTCTCAACTCACTTTACTGCATTGAGATTGAGAGACCACAGTATCAGCAACATTTCTTAGTGTACTGAACTTTTAGTTTATTTATTCTTGAGCCCTGAATGTTCCAAACCTTTTTCTTTGTTTCGTTTATTTTCCTTGCAGGATTTTTCTCTCTTTATTTCAAGCCCATCACCCAGAGTTCTGAATGAACACACTTTTTTCCCCAGCTGCATTTTATCTCTTGAGAGTGAATTTTTTCCCCTCCTGTATTTCAGATCCACTCCTGCTGTTGCCTTATAAGCATTGACTCGCCAGCACCCTCTGCTGTCTCCAGGGACAGAGTCATTCTTGGCTGGGAGAATTAGTCTAGCCTCAGGATGGACAGTTTTATTTTTTTCACTCTGTTATCAAAGCAGTTTCCAACTCTCTCTACCCACTGCTTGCAACAGTTTGTTTATCTGCTTTTTCAAGCAAACTCTTAACCTGGTCATATTCTCTCATTTGCCTTAATTAAGCATCATTGCATCCCTGATGCAACTCCGAGGCCCTATGCCTGGAGCTCAGTTTGCTATTTGCCACAGCCCTGATTCTCTGATGGTCTTTAGGGAAAGTACCATCCTTGAACGACAGCTCCTCTTGTGGCATCTATATATATATATGTGTACGGATGTAGCTACTTAGACCATGTGTCATTTGTTATTAGCATGTTACGATACGTGATTCACTGGCCAAAAATGATCGATAGATGGTACTTGTGGTGCAGTTGATGTTTGCTTCATTTAATCTGTTTCCCCACTGTTTATCATATTTAAATCCACTTATAAATATGAAATTGTGCAACTAAAGGAAAATATTGGTAGCTGAAAATAAAAATAACAGAAGCATGATAAACATGAACATCATAAACAATATTAACTTCGGAACTGTTATTCATAGGGAATATTAATATGGAATCATGTAACTAAAGGCATTTTGAAAGCTGAAAATAAAACAATTTCTGATAATTATATTAATTTATGGATTGAAATATAATATATTTATGTAGCAGTAGTATTGTATTCCACTTTCTTCCAAAATACATTAAATGATTTCTTGTGGGGTTTTTGGAAACATTTGGCATACCTGTGTAGTGACAAGGCTTATTAATAATACAGGAATTAAGTTTGCTGTCCCCCTGCCAGTATCTCTCTCCATCATCTCTGTGGTTCTGGACACAGAAAGGCCATTCCACGTGATTCAGATTTAAGGTGTTTTTCTTTTTCCTGATAAGGAACAACTCCCAGGACTAAGATTCTCCAGAAACCCTAATGAATGGTCATCTAGCAGTAAGCCTCGTGAACCACCGGTAACCCACCATTAATGCTCGCCTGATCAACGAGTGAACTACGATCGGAAGTGTTGACAGCTAAATCTTAGTATTCAGGACTAGAGCTACATCGGGAATGAAGCGGTCTTCTTCCCTTCTAAAGAGTGTGACTTGCTCAGACCCGCAGTCACTTTTCATGTTAAAAAAAACTACGCTAGTTCAGCCAGGACTAACTGGCCGGTCTCCAGAGAGTCACTGCCAGTGCGCCACAGCAGGAATCACTCCCTCCTTCTCCCATACCTCCAGCCGCACCAGGACGGAGCCAGAGGACACCGATTGGAGGCAGCAACAGCCTGTTGCTATTCCCTCGTGTCCGCGAGAGATCTGAATCCACAGAGTTTGATCTGAATCCCCAGTTGATGTCAATTTAATTCCTATGAGTAATGTACTTGCTTTTGAGTATCTAGTGTAGAAGTTGTAATCAAAGCTCATTAACGAAATTATATAAATGAATGGTATACTGAATGTATGTGACTCTTGGTATTTGTAACTCTTCGTGACCTTTTGTATTCTGCTAAACCTCAGTTTAAGATCTGTTATGTTTACATGCACATTTTATGTATAATAAATGTATTCTCGTGTAATAAAATAGTATCCGTGAGTATCTGAGTTGTTCCGCCAGATCGATTTTCTAATAGCCATCAAAGAATCATTTTGTGACTTACTGCTACAATTATGCTACAATTAACTGCTACAGTGCTACCAAGCGATGCTTTGGTACAGTATTTAAGTGCTCACCTATCACCAAGAATGTCCCAGGTTTGATTCCCGGTCAGGGTATGAGCTTTGTTTTTAACAAATATAGACTCCTCTAAAAATAAAATAGTATATAATATGTACACTATATTTATATTTTTATTATTTTTAGATATCAAAACTTTTAAAATGTCAAAATAATATTAATAAACTAAAAAATATGAATGAGTTAGATAGATAACAGTTAGCAATGCTGTCAATGGCGGAGTAAAAAAACACACAAAAGTAAGGTTTGATTTGGGTGATCATTAAGTAGGGGCTCCCATTTGGCACAAGCTTCAAGTCCCAACTCCTCTTAACTCCTCTCTTTTCTCTGCTTGCCTGCCTCTTTCTGTAGTCTTAATGTGATCTTATATTATGTGATTCTGTACTGCTCCTTGACAATTATTAATCGACAGTTTACCTAGGTATACTAAAAAAAAATGTAAACTTTACAAGTGTTTCTGCTCAAGGGACCCCCCAGACCTCAGCAAACATCCTCTCTGCTTTGAAGTTAGAAGTATTTACTCTTCCAAGTGTCACAAACTTTATCTAAAATCTAAGACACTTCTCAGTCACCTAAAGCTGTGCAATTCTTTTAACAGGAGGAAAGATGTTCTGTGCTCCATAGCTTTTTCAGTACAGCACACATTATGTTATGTTTTTTATGCATCAGTTGGAGTGTTCTGAAGTATCTCACATACCACACCACTACTGTAGGACGCACCCCTATCTTAACAATTCCAGTAATTAAATGATACTGTAAATGCACAGAATGTAGTGGCACCTTCACATTTCCTATTGTAAAAACTAAAACAGCCCATATGCATGCATGCATCAGGAAAAAAAAAAAACTCAACAAAATGAATCAAAGATCCCGTACCAACCCCCAAATATGTTACTTCAAAACTATAGTTACAGCAAGGTGAAAGTGGGGAGCAACATAAAAACCAGATATAATGAACATGCAGACATAAACTGATTAACAATACAAAGTGTATAAGCAGTTTAAAAAACATTATTGAAAGATAAAGATCACAGTAATACACTGTTATGTTACAATTAATGCTCTATGGCCAACTGGTATTTTCCCAGCTAGATACCATTTGATCTTGCCTTTTGAAAACAAATGTTTTTTTTACTTTTCTCACTAAATCTTCACATCTTCAGTATAAACCAAACAAAAACTGTGATCTCATATGTGGGGTTAATAGCTTCTTTTGTTAAAAGATCTCAGATTTGTTTTAAAATTTGTAACTGTTAATACATTGGTGAATATAATTGCGATTCTCTCACAATAAAATAACATGCAAACTATACTCACATTTCTGATAATTGTACATATCACAGTATATCAATATTAAAATAATAATATTAATACATTTCCAGACCAATAATCTCCAGGATGTTGGGAAAGAGCAAGTGAATTAAAGATGCCCTTAAACAGAAATTGCAATCAAGTTTTTTACATGTATACAGCATTTAGGAAAAAAAATCAGTTTAACTTTTCTGATGTAGCACTGGAGGTAATGTTTTGTGCAGGTGCATTATCTCTTTACAATAGGGGGGAAGAGAAACTGGATGTGGGCTTTTATTTTCACTCCCCGTCAATACACATTCCCAAGTCACTGATGCTCTTTATGCTAGGAACTCTTATTATATACAAAGATCACTATGTCTAATATAAAAGTCACTATGTCTAATATAATTAAAAACCTAAATAAAATATTTCTCTTATAATGAAATGAAATTAATACATATTGTAAGATCACCTGCAAGAGGGTTATCAACAGTAGGTATTTTAGAAACGACACTTTTAAAATACTTGAAATGGACCTGAGTAAGATGGCCACGAGGAAATGTCAGCTGACTAAACAACAGAAAAACCATATTCAACAACACTGAAACAGGTGAACCTTATTAGGAAACAATATATAAGTGACCTGGAAAAACAGCAACGCAGAAGCCAGTGAGGTAGATGCGGAAGTAGTAGTAGTAGTAGTAGTAGTAGTAGTAGTAGTAGTAGTAGTAGTAGTAGTAGTAGTAGTACAGAAGAGTTTGCACAAATTGGATTAAGGAATAACGGACTGGAAACGGAGATCGAGATATGGATTGTGATTTAGGTTATGTTGTGGAGCTTTGTATATGGTGATCAGATTTAGGAATAATGGACTGGAACAGAGATTGAAATTTGGACAGTGATTTAGGATATGCTGTTGGATTTAATATACGGTGAAAAAAAATTAAATGGAAACTTTGTGGTGTAAGTACTTCGGACAGTGTTTTCTATTTTTGGGTTGTTCAATCCCCCTGTTACACCACAATATACTATATTGAAGTTTTTATTACTTTTATTTATCACTGTATGTTAAATATTCACTTTACATTCAACCTCTTAATCCTGGGAGTACCCATCCCCCGGACAGACTGAGCAAGGTGTTGTATCCAGTGAAGGGGATGTGCTGCAGAGTTCAGTGCTTTCGTAAGTTAATGAGAGGCTATGAAATGCAGGAGCAAGGTAAAAAAGAAGCAAGTTAAGGAGCAACTTTCTGCTCAATGAAATAAGCTACAATACAATAGATTTTAAATTCTTCAAACAAAATTAGCTGTTTAAAGTGATCCAAATCATCTGCTTTGCAAGCAGTACACGGCTTCTCAAAATTTACCCTTTTCTCTCATGCAAACTCAACTAAGGTTTGATTTTTTTTTATAGTTTTGAAGCCTTTAATGGTATGCCTCACTTCATAGTATAATCAAAACAAAACACCTGCTGGGTACACTGTGATTTGACATGCAGGTGTGAAATACAGTAAGGTTAATAATATGTTTTAAAGGTTCCAGATTTGTTTTAAAATTGGTATTTTCTGTAACTGTTAATACAATGCAGAAAATAATTGCAGTTCTACTGTATGTTACCTAATATTGTGATTGTTATACATGGGTGTTGTACCAGTGATGTGGTTGTTAGGTGTACTCACAAGGTCAGTCTTTGCTTTTTCACATTGAAAAGCACAGAAAGCTGTGCAGAATAAAGTGCAGGCTTCAAGAAAAAGTGCCACACAGTCCATGGGTCAGAAAAAATAAAGGGAAGCTTTGGTACAAGAGAAACCAAATAGCGTGCATCCTGGAAAAAAAAAAGAAAATAAAAGGGAGGTTTGCGTATGGAGAAATCAACTTGAACTTTATTGCCTTATGTAACCGGTACATGTACTGGTACAATGGAATTCTTACTTACAGAAAGTCTCTCGATTTTTAAAACAAGTGTAAAAACACAAAGTGCAGACAGTGCAGTGCAAGACAATTTACAAACAGTAGACAATGTACAAGCAAAGAAGTAAACCGTTTGAATGTAAACAATGCAGACGTAAACAATGACTGGAGATGTGCGATAAATAAGAAATCATAATGAGGTAGATGGTGTAGGTGTGGTCCGTGGGGCCTGCTAAATGTGTTCGCCAATCGTACTGCTTGTGGATAGAAATTATTGAAAAATCTATTGTATCTCTTGCCTGAGGGCAGTGGGGTGAAGAGCTCATGCCCGGGGTGGTGACTTTCCTCTGTGATGGCCTCTGTGGTGACTGTCCTCTGTGATGGCCAGAATTCTACCATGGCAGCGGTCCTCATAGAGCTGTTTAATCTCGGTGAGACCACAGCCAATGATCTTCTGGGCCACATTCACCATTCTCTGCAGTGCCTTTCTTTCTCAAGAAGAGGTGTTGTCGTACCACACGGTGATCCCGTTGGTGAGGATGCTCTCGATGGTGCAGCGGTAGAAGTTCACCAACACAGGTACTGGCATCCCCCATTGTTTGAGGCACCTCAAGAAATAAAGGCACTGCTGAGCCTTCTTCAAGATAGAGTCCATGTGCACAGTCCAGGTTAGATCATTAGAAATCTGAATTCCCCAAAACCTAAAGCCCTATGGACTGTTTCCATTTCCATTCCATCAATACTGAGTGGGCTTTGAGTGTGTGGCCTGTGTCTCCGAAAGTCCACTATAAGCTCTTTTGTTTTATTTACATCCAGGTTATTGCTATAACACCACCTAAGCAGCTGTACAACTTCATCCCTGTAAGTGAACTCATCATCATCGCTGATCAGGCCTATTATAGTGGTGTCATCCGCAAACTTAATGATGCGGTTGTTGCCATGCAGTCATGAGTGAACGTGGAGTACAACCTTAGACTCAGACAACAGCCTTGTGGAATTCCAGTGCTCAGGGTGAGAGGTGTTGATGTTTTATTACCTATCCCCACCACCTGTGGTCTCTCGATTAGGAAGTCCAGGAGCCAGTTGCAAACAGAGGTGCACAGACCTAATCCCATGAGCTTTGTCACCAGTTGACTGGGTATGATGGAAATGAATGCTGAACTGTAGTCCACAAACAGCATTCTCACATATGAGTTCTTAGTGTCCAGGTGTTGCAAGGCTGAATGTAGAGCCAGGGAGACAGCATCATCAACTGATCTGTTGTTCTGGTAGGTGAACTGCAGGGGATCCAGGGACTCTGTGATGGAGGAGTTGATGTGTGACAACACCAGCTTCTCCAGGCATTTCATCACCACAGATGTTAATGCTACTGGTAATCGTTCAGGCACGGGACTTTTGCTTCAGGGCAGTCATTAGTCTCCATCATAAATGCAGACTGTATAGCTCAACAAAAATAAAAGTGGAGAGTGAGACAGAAGTGCAAGCCCTCGTGAGAATGTGATGGTTTCCCAGGGCAACTGCTAGCCGAAGGACGCTGTCATGACAAACATACAGTATAAAATTAATAGAACTCTAAACAACATACTACTTAAATTTTGTCATTGGAAAAATATTGTCCCAAGGGGCTCAGCATTGACCAGGTTTCAGAACCAGGCGTTTTCTGGTGACAGTCCAAATACTTCCACACAATGTGTTAATCATTCAGTATGCCACCTGTTGGTGGTTTTTATAAAGCCTTCTGAAAAACACTTTCAAATAAAAAGATTATTTCTGTTGGTAGTCAGTAGGCATTCAGATAAACCTCTGGGTTTTGATTCAGAATTAGTTAATAAAATTAAAACAGATAAGGGAGTAAAGATAAGGAGTGAATACTCAACTAGTAAACTAGTTTGCAGATTATACCAAATTAGGAAAATTGGCAAAAACTCTGTGATTGGTTTGCATGCAGTTACTAAAAACATAAGCAAAAACTATAAACACAAAATTGGAAATACTGAGAAATGAAGAGGGCTGCATAAGGGTTTATAAAAGCGATTTGGCAGCTAAATGCTATGTTACTTTATTTGAATTGCACAAGAGCTTTTTTGGAGCTGTTCTGTACCTACTGCAGTATTCACAGCACTAGAATAAGGGTTTATAACAGTGAACAGCTAGATCCTATGTCACTTTAGATCACAGAAGTTCTATTGTGGAGCAGGTATACTGCAACTTAGCTAACATTGATTTAACTCTTAGTTACATTACAGCACTGGCAAGATGTTCTTTAATACTAAAAGATCAGCCAACACTGACAGAGTTAGATCAACACTGGTCAAATGAACGTCCTTATTGACAAAATGGCAGTGCAAGAAATTAAGGACATTTTTTGATGGTGCAACCTGTCTAATGAAATGGGTCAAACATTTCTGTTATGTCATTTATGGGTCTTTCAAAAATGTTGGCAAAGGTACCATTTTCAGAAACAATTATACTGACACTTGAGTTGGGTTTTGGTAAGCAAGACACCATTACATTTATGGTATTGCAAAGGAGAAAGTAAATATTCCAGTAGACACTCATTCATTCCTTGAAGGTGCAGTGTGTCATAAGTGCACCAACAAGAAGATTGTCCAAAAACAATTGCCTGCGTGACATGACCTGCACATTAATGTCAAATGTATCATAACAATGTTGATTATGTTCTTTTATTCATGCATTATGTCACTTTTTGCAACATAAAGTTGTATGTCATATGACACAGAGTGACTGATACATGCATTGAAAAAAGTGCTATAAACAATTCCAAAATAAGTGTCACGACCTCTTATACACACATTATGTAATTTGAGTTATGAAGAGATTATGAAACTATTATGTAGCAATATTGAAATAAAGCATTACTAGTGTATGTCATGAATCTCACAAGATCAGTCAACAATTCAAAGCTCCACTATTGCAAGGTCCACACATACTGGTAAATAGAACTCTTTTGGAAGCTGATTCCATATTGTTTACTTTGAAACAACCCTCAAGTCAAAAAGTGTCAGTGTCTTAAAGATAACAATGATCATATGTAACTGTGGCACACTTTACTATAATTACTATTTGTATAACACTGTGGCTCTGTCATTAATTAACCTTGTTCTATTAATTAGAAAAAATGACAATCCAAATTGTAATTCTGCAATTTGCTGTCTAGGTCTTTTTATTACATCCCCCGGTTCAACAAATTAGAAGTGTGAGGTTTGGGTGACAAGTATGACATTATGTCCATTATGACATTAATGGACTAATTGAAAGTAATAGACAGTCAAAATTAAAATAAACTTTTGAAATATGAATGTCCAGGTGTGAAGTAGACCTAAAGTTCACACCTCTTGATTGGCCTCTCTTTCTGTCCCCTGCTCCCGCCTCTCACTCCTCCTCCCTTTGTTCTCCCGCTACTTTACCTTTGCCTACTGCCCTGTCTCTCTCACACCTGAAGAAGGCTCCACGGCCGAAACGTTGTGTTCTCTTTCTTCTTTTTTTCAGCAAGGAATAAACCTATTACTTGTTCCTTTGCAGCCTACGCATGCTGACGCAGCTACCCACCTGAACTACTAAAGTGGAGAAACCTTCTTTACACTGTTATCATGTCAAGGAAAGGAAAATGTGACTTTCCCATGCATGTCAAGATGACAGTATTAATCCCTGATCTTCTGTGGTGTGCGTGTGTTAGCTTTCCCAGCTCTACTGTCTCTCACAGCATGACCCTGCACTATGATTATAAATTATCAATGTGACCTTTTGTAATGAACACAATGTAATCTCACAATCTGATTTACTCAACCAGGTAATAATGACCAAATAGGACAGAAATTTAGAACATTGAAGAACAAGACAAAATGTCTATTTTACAAGATGAAGCATTCCAGGAAACAATTACACCAATATGGATAATCTCACACTAAATAAAGGTTAGTATTCCATGAATTGGTTATTTTAAAATATGATCCTTGTTTTGATGTAGTATTTGGTCTTGGATAAAGTACTGCATTGCAAGTGTATTTACTTAATCATATTGAAGAATGCTATACATACTCTCTGTACAGTAAAAGCAGTTCGCAAGAGTAGGCTTATATATGGAATCAGCTAAAGGGTTGGTAGTTTTTTGCATTTTTGAACAAAGATGGAGTACTGATGTTTGGAAAATAATGTTCCGAAACACATTAAGTACATTTTTAAAAATAAATTAATTTAATATTTTCTCTTTCAAAACTATTTTTTTCACAGTCTACTGCTGTGAAATACTTAAAAGTCATTTCTTTGGCAGCTTTCACATACCGTAGAAATGTTTTAAAAATTAATAAAGGCATTAAAAAGCAAAACCAGGGTCTACATCAGGTGCTGCTGTAAATGTGCTGATTCCAACACTAATACATGAAAGGGTGACTTCAGCAATATATCAAGGTAATTGCCATATTAGACTGCAAATTGGAGTGAAAATAACCAGATGCAAAAGAGATAGCTCTATCCAACTTGTGTGATACCTCTTCAAAGTTCAAGGAGAGTTCAAGCATAGAGGAGGCAATCATCAGGGTCAGGTGTACAGAGACTGCTCATTTTCTGGAGAAATTATCTTTACAAATATATAATTTGCAAGGGTGGTAATTGTCACCGTACTTATGGTTATTCATACCTCATTTCATCTTCCATAAGCATTTATTTTTCTTACCTTATTATAGAGGTATTTCCACACCTAAGGCACTATGAAAATATAGTTTTATTTTTTCCCATGTGCAATCTATTTGTTTTAGCAGTTATAAATATATATATATGGAAACCACTAGAAAAAGTATTTAAAAAAATTGCTAACCTCTGTGAAGAACTGTGCTCCCTGCTGCAGCAACAAAAAGCATTTCCTACCATTATATTAACTATAAACACAATACTTTACCTAAACAAAAGTAAACTGAGTATCATTATCACCATTATTTTGTCAAGGATACTCCAAAATCAAACTTTACATTTGTGTGTAAATGGGGGGGAGGGGGGGGGCGAATAGTCATAGAGGAAATATACTAAGACATATTTCATATAAAGTTATGTCTTAGTAAAAAAGATCAAAATTATATAAAAAGATAAAAATAGATATTTTAATGTATATGTAATTACCATGTACAGATCCAGCTATTCAGAATGCGTGCTGTGACACACCCCATTTTTAAAACTAAATCTGTTTTTGGACTACTTTACTTTGTAAAACCACCAGCTGGAGCAGTGAAATTCTTAACATGGCAGGTGGTAGCGGTTAGGCTGCTGCCAGAAAATGCCTGGTTTGGAATCCCGGTCAATGCTGAGGGACAATCTTCCTGTAATTATAGAATTTAACTTGTATGCTATTTAGACTTCAAATTTTAAACTGTGTTTTACAGTATGTAAAATATTAAATTACTATTGTTTTTATTTACAAAACAAAACTACTCAGTTTAATATATGAAAAAGTTTATTATTGTACTGTGGCTTGTTGTAAATCCAATGTGCTTCTTTCAGGATTATTTCCAAGATAATTTATATTTTGCCTTAATGCAAATTTCGGCAACAAATACATTTTGATTATAAAAATATGTTTCACACACATTGCACTGCAGTGGCTTTAAAACCATACAATATCATACTGTATACACAGTATATATATATGGTAAAAAATCACACTAGTTTGTTTACCTGTGTACGCTACCGTTTCAGTATACTGTATCTGTGGATATGACTTCATGTGATTTGCGGTGTGGCATGTTGGGAGACATGAAAACACTGCTTAAAAAATCCAAATAGGGAGAAAAAAGTCCTGTGTATGATTATTTTCCTCATTGCATTATATAGCTTGTGTGATTTAACAATATGTAACTATTCCATGATTAAATAAAATGCATGTTCAATTTATTGTAACCTCAAATACCACATCACACAACAAACATGAATAGTAATCACAATATTAGGCAATAAACAGTAGAACCACAATTATATTCACCCTTGTACTAACAGTTACAACAGATACAAATCTTAATACAAGTACAGAACCTTTTAAAACAGAAGCTATTAACTCTATTTCACATGTGCATGTCAAGATCATGGTGTGCCCAGCGAGTGTTTTGTTTGGATTATACTATGAATGAGTCCCTGAGGCATACCGTCCAAGGTTTCAAAAATATAAAAAAATATCAAATCTTTGTTTGGATGACAGAATTGGGTACCTTTTGAGAAGTTGTGTACTGCTTGCAAAGTATCTAATTTTGACCAATTTTAAAGAGCTAATTTTGCTTGAATTTAAAATCTGTCTGTCTGACTGTATTGCAGCTTATTTAATTGAGATGTTCAGACACCTATGAAGATATCCAATCTAAACATAAGCCTTGCTACTTTTACAGTTTTGTTATGTGAAATGTTTCTGACCATTCTTAAACTCTGAGATCCTTACAGATTTGACTTTCTATTTGTCTCATTCAGCTAAAACAAAAAAATAAGTGGTCATGCAGTTAATCTTATTGGAATTTGTTTTATTATTAAACCACTAACATCAACACAGGTACTGCTGCCGTTCATAGCCTCTCATTAATATACAAATGCGCTGGACTCCTTTGAATTTATCATACCTTTTATCACCTTTGTCTGTCTGGGGGTGTGGGTTCCCCTGTACCCCGCTATAAGAACATGAATGTGAATTGAACATAAATACTGTGATTTATGAAATGAATACCCTGATACAACCATCTATATATATATATTTATATATCAATAAAGTCAAATAATTAATAATACTCAGTAACTTATTGGTAGTGAATTCTTCAAACAATAAGAAGCTTCATATTTTGGAAATGTCATAATTTTTACACAAGAAAGTGAAATGTGACAATTTGTTATAGTTATAATCAGGAGAAAAAAAAGTGGTATTTTGTATTTATTTGTGGCTGCTGCAGTTGCACCTGTTGCAATGGCTGGATAGTTAACCCTCTGTGACCAGCCAGCCTTTCAATCCCTTGCACTGTGTCCCACAGATGGGTCCCTTTTTTCCTCAGCCAGCCGCAAGCTTTTCAACACCCAGCTACAGCATAACAGTATCATAATATTTTATCTTAAAACCTGTTTCCATCTATTGAAAAAATTAGAAGGTCAACAGAAGGTGTGGTAATAAACATTCCTGTAGGATAATGACATAATGTACATTTCTAAATCATTCTGCCTAATAGACAGGGCAGTGTTAAATCAACAACCTTGATTAGTCATCACTATCTCTATCTGGGTAAATGTCTGTAATATGAACTAAAGGAAGCAGACAAATCTGCCTCTATAATTTGTTGTGAAATTATTGTGAAATAGATGCTCGTGAGTTTTTAAAGGCTTTTGCTTATTTCAGCAGAATAATTAAAAATAATAATTCACCCACTTCCTAGATTATGTAAGTCTTCCATTCTGCAAGTCTTTTCATAACCCGAATTTTACATACAGATGCAGCCATTCAAAACGCGTGAGGTACACCACGGTACCATGCAGTGGGCGTGTCGCATCCTAACACGGCATGACGCAGTATCACGCGTCATATGACGTCATATCGGAAAGTATCTGGAATCACCTTGTAAAACTGCCAGGAGGAGCCAATAAAGCTTAACCTCTCATGTACAGCATTTGAGCTTTTAAATTTAAACTGTGTATTACAGCATGTTAATCATCAGTCATTAAAAAGTTGGTATATTTTATGAAAGCATTATTGCTCAGTTGGGCAAAAGTGCACAACCTTCGTTTATCATAAAACATTTTAATTATGCAGAAATATTTTATGCATCAAAGCCTTTACCGAAGATATTACTAATAGTATTACTAATGAATGACCTTGGACAAGCATTACACTTTTCCACATTATTTGTAACCGTCATTTTAAATTAAAAGACTTTATTTTTTCATCGACAAAAAGTAACACCAAAGCATTTAGTTGATCTAACTAACAAGGAAGGGACATTAGCTAGCCAATAGATAAAATAAATAAATAAATTACTTTTTTTGTTAATTTCTTTAGCACATTTATTTGAACATTTTCATCGATTGTACAAGCACTGAAGAACTGTCCAATTCCTAGTTCGTCGGGCATTTTCTTTTAGTATAACAGACATAAAAACTCCCTTGCTTTTAACACAGCTTTTAATAATTTCTAACAACGAAAATGATTTTAACTGCGACACTTATTATTCAACCAGAGCTCAAAACATCACAAGGATCCTCAAGAGCACAACAAAGACTGTATTAAAAGATACTTGTATCAGATACATTAGAATCCAAGCTTTTTTATCTACGCTTTCTTATTGACACTAAGAATTATTCTTTAAAATTTATCACACAGTAAAAAGTCAAATTTCTGGGGCGTCCGTATACCAGAGATTATGGTACCACTTCAGAAGGATGTCAGTTAGTCAGTTTCCAGGACCGGAATTATCTGTTTTATAATCGAGAATATGTAATCACATATCTAAAGAAATTTATAATGATATTAATTTAAGGATCTAAATATCTAAATCTATATATGTATGTATCTATATAGCTGGTAGTATTACTGTATTTCACTTTCTTTGTAAACACGTTTTGTTAACACCCGAATCGCAGTTGGATTCTGTATTTTGGTCTGTTATGGTCTGTAGCTGAAATCCTGCTTAACTAAAAATTAGACACAAGAAGAGTATTATTGGACAATGTTGTGAGGCTCTGGCGGAATTTCTCTGTAAACTGAAGAGTTATAGAGGAGACAGGTTGTGTATCGCTTCTTTTGATACTTGTAAAAAAAACATTCCAATGTTAATGCGACACGGAAGATAATGTGGTGTATTGGTCGTTAGTGAAAAGATTTAATCATTTAATCTCTTTACTGTGCACATTTTAATCCGCTTAGTATTGAATATTTATATGGAATTTTACCACTAAAGGGAAATTTTAGTAGTTAAGCATAAAACGCAGAGGTCATAAAGGTCATAAATGATTTTAATTTAGGAACATAAACATATTATGTAAACTGTATGTTGCTGTTATTGGTATTTTAAAGAAAAAATACACACCAATACTCAATTTCTCCTACAGTATATTGACATTTTTTATATTTCAAAATAACACGTTTGTACTGTACCGTATGTACAGTACACAGCGGTACCGCAGGTTGAAGTGTAGGGCGCAAATCCACCCGAACCCAAAAGCCCAACATATTAATGTGCATTCGCCTGGCGCTGCGCGGTTTTCATCACTCTCTGTGGGAGTGCTGGCTGTGACGAATTAAACCAGTTTCACAGGTATTTTCAAAGTAGAAGGCGGTGAGTCTTCCAGCGAAAGACACCTCCCCCCCTCCAAAACCCCTTTTTTTGCTTACACTAGTAGTTCTTACTTCTTAGTAGTTAATTACTGTACAGTACTTATTTACGGTAGTACTTCTCGTGTTAAGAAAGCTAGGTGTTAGCATAAACTATTAGTAATCAATAATATTAAATTTAGCACTGTAATAAATTGTGCTAATAATAAATTATATTCTACTCTGAGAATGTAGGGGGGAGGAAGAATGCCTTTTCACTGATAAACTTGTGTCAAGCTGTCAACAAAAACCAGCTGCTTTTTTAAAAGTTAACTGTGTGTCCATAATATTGCTATTTTGATATTGCTAATTGCTATTGCTACTGAGTCTGCTGAGGGACGGGGTGCTGTGCCGGGGGTGGCAGGTGCCCTCCAGCAGCTAGGTCACTGCTTGGCGGCCTCGGGCTGGCCGTGCACTGCTTGGAGAACTGCCCCATGGAGCGACCGCAACACCACAAACTGACACCTGACCTCGCCACTGGAGGCCACCCGCCACCCCCGGCGCAGCACCCCGTCCCTCACGCCCAAGTCAAGGCAGCCACCCACTTGCTGCAGCCAGTCCAACCCCAGGATACAGTCCTCGCGGACTGGGGCAAGGTAGCGCCCTGGGGGTCTGGCTGACTCGGTGCCCGGCAGGACACCAGGCCGCAGCAGGGTGATGGTCAAACCGGTGTCGACAACCTGGCAGGGTCTGCCCTCGGTGAGGCACGGAAGAAATAAGCCCCAGCTGTGAAAAAGAGAAAATTGTCATGTTGTGGAAGTTTGTGTGTTTTCTTTTATTTGTATGAAAGAAATGTTAAAGAGAAAAAAGTTTTGGCCAACCCTTCTCACAGCAGGCGGGGTGAAGCTCTCTTTCTGGCTTTCCAGAGCGGGGGTAGCGTCGCTCAAGGGCGGCCTTCCCCCCTTTAGGCCGCCCCGCTCCCGTTTCCTGACGGCCTCCCGAGTCCCCGGGGCTGACAGAACCGGCAGTTCTCAAAGTCCGACATCATCATCCATTCACTGTCCATCCTCCCGCTTCTGACACCAATGTAATGAATTTGGGTTAGTTGAGGACGAACACAGAGACTCAAACTTGTGGAGTTAAAAACTGCGCTTTATTTCTTCTCCGTCACCACCCGCCAGCAGCACTCCTGCGCCCAGACGAGAGAGAGACACAAGACAAGCCTGCCAAGAGCACGGGCCCGAGAGAGAGAAAGACAGAGAGAGAGAGACACCAAGGGGTGCGGAACCAGGGAACTATTTACATGGAAAATGGGTGATCTCCCCAGAGTGTACGCCTGTTTCACTGTTACCTGGATACCTCTTGGGGGATATCCTCTATATCCTCTTGGGGGGAATATCCTCTTGGGGGATATTCTAACAACAAGTGATTATAAGACGATCTGTCAAAGTGCAATGAAATGCAATATGCTGGACAGTATGCTTCTCAAAGTGCTTTACGGGATAACAACAATAATTTTACAAGTCCTGGGAGGAAGAATATCATCAATATTAATAATAATAAACTTTATTTTATATAGCGCCTTAAAAGGTTGGTTTAAAAAAAAAAACTTTTTTAAAATGCATTAGCATTTGCACACAGAGCAGTGTTTACTTCAACATGGAGATGCCATACTGAATAATTCCTGCACACAACCATTGCAGTGCAATTTGCTTCGTTTGGCAGGGCTATGATTCATACAAGTGGTGGTGGATTTGGAGACAAAATGTATTTACATTGGGTTGCTGTAAGTGGAACACTAATAAGCCCTAAGCTTATTGACAAGCTGGACAGAATGCATCTCAAAGCGCTTTACAGGATAACAACAACAATAACAACAACAATTTACAAGTTCTGGGAGGAAAAATATGATCAATATTAATAATAATAAACTTTATTTTATATAGCGCCTTTGAGGTGGCTCCTCAAAGCGCTTGAAACAACAGTGGCTGGGGGTTGCAAATACCTGTTAAACTGGTTTGTTTACAATGTACTGTAGACAGAGTGTTAGACCAACGCATTAGCATCTTAAAGCGATTCCAGTAAGGAGGCGGGGGCGCGATAATTGTTTTGTTCCTTGATATCTGATCTGCAAGGCCATCTGGCTGCAGCAAATGTGAATTCTGTCTGAAAAAATAAAAGTATTTTAATCAAGACTCCCTTTTAAAATTAACGTGCAACAAAACAAAAACTAAAAATAAGATACAATCTACAGACATTCACAACATAAACATATCTTAAAACATTTACATATATTGTTAAATTATTACTTTAAATATATACTTTAAGTTACTGAAACAGCCAGTTAATAAAATCTTGCAATTTTGTTCTTGTTTGGAGGTGGGGATATTCTGACAACAATTGATTAAAAGACAATCTGTCAAAGTGCAATGAAATACAATATTATGGGGGTACCTTTAAAGCAGAGACGATGAAAATAAAGTTTATCATTAATTTGCTGGACAGAGAAGTGAACATTATTATGCAGAAGACAAAGATAACGATTTATGTTGCATTGCCAGATTATGAATCAATAAAAATATTTAATTAGCAGCATATGCTGTTTTCTTCCTGCTATGTAGAACAGATCAGCAAGTTTTTTTTCTCCAATCAGAGTAGTGTCAGATGGTGTCAGCCAATCACCATTCTGAAGCCTACCGTAATCTGTGGTATAGGGACACCCCAGAATTCTGTCGCATTTTCATTTTAGGAAATTATGAAACGCTCGGTTAAAAGCAAGGGAGATTGTCCGTTATAGTGGACATAAAAACAAGAGTTTGCTGCGGCGTTATTGGAAACCCAATTTTTACACAAATCGCTGGCATTATATCCTAGAACACACAAAAAGAAAATGCAGATGAACTAGGGATTGGACAGTTTCCAAGTGCTTGTACAATCGATGGAAATGTTTGAATAAATGTGCAAAAGAAATAAAAAAATAATTTATTCCTTTATCATATTGGCTAGCTAATGTCTTTGCCAGTTACCTTTGGCTGTGTTTCTGCGTTGCGTAGCAACGAGTGACTATATTCTCAGGCGGAGGACCGTAAACAGCTTAATTTTCGTGTTAAATAATTTTTTTAAATTAAAATTCAATCTACAGATGCAGCCATTCAAAGTGCGTGGTACAGACACGTACTGGAGGTAATTGGCTACGGCGTCGCGCATTGTGACGCACAATGACGCGCGGTACCGCGGTACGTGATTGGTTGACCGACAGGGGCACTCGTGGTCCGTTGGTCTGTCGTAGAAAGATTTACAGTAAACGTCTTTACTGTGCCCGTTGTAGTATTGAATATTTATATGGAATTTTACCACTGAAGGGAAATCTTAGTAGCTGAGCATAAAAAGAATAGGAGCATGCTGTTACCCGTGTGAAGGCCATAAACGATATTAATTTTGGAACATAAACATACAGTATATGGCTGGTCTCGGTACTTTAAAGAAAAAATACACACCAGTATTCCATTTCTCCCTAAACATTTTAAGCATCGAAGTCTTTAACTAACGAGATACCGGAGTCAACAAGCATACTTTTAGAATTTGATTAAAAGGGAATATAATATGGAATCGCGTATCTAAAGAAATTAATAACAATATAATTATATTCATGTACCGCAACACAAGAATAGTACACACTGTACATTGTCTGTTGATAATGTTTCTGTAGTGCTTTTTCAGCACTCTGCATGTGACCTTGCCGGTGGTGCTGTGGGTTAGGTTCCTGACTCCCATGTCACACGGTCTGTGATCGAATCCTACTGTGGAACCATGACTTTTTTTTTTAACAAACATTTCTTTGAAAAAATGAAACGTTTCCCTTGGTCAGAGATTAAATAAAACCTCACTCGAACCAAACAAATTTATATTTCTAAATATCACAACATGATCGAATTTAAGTCATTTTAATAACAATGAATAGTCACCTAGGTGTTACAATATAAACATTTATATTGATTTAAATCGTGTTTTGATTTAAATCGCAAACGCTGGTTTAAATATATGTTTTTTGATTCACAATCAGACAAATGCAACATAAATTGATATCTTTGTCTTCTAAGTATCTTAATAAACTTTCATCATAGCTTTCTCCCCGTTTAGATTTATTTTTCTTGGGATCTTGGGATCTTGGGATCAAACGTGGAAAGATTAGATTGTAATCGTTTTTATTTTTTAAATACATTGTGGAGTTAAAGCAAGTTAAAGCCTTGATTTTATATATCACCTTTAAAAGTGGAATCTCAAAGCAAAGTAAATACCCAAAACTGATTGTACCCATCTGTCATGCCAATAAAGCACCTTGAATTGAATTGAATTGAGGGAGAGAGGGGGGGAGGGCGAGCGAGAGAGCCAGGACAGACAGGCAAATAAGATACACTCCACAGACATTCACAAAAGCGACATATCATTAAATGTTTGCACATATAGTTAAGTTATTACTTGGTTTTCAAAGTGCAATGAAATACAATATTGTTGTTGTTGTTATTGTTGTTTTTATCCTGTAAAGCGTTTTGAGAGTGTTTTGAGCGTTTTGAGCTGTTTACATCTTCCGCCTGAAAACAGTCACCCGTTGCTACCCAACGCAGAAACACAGCCACTAACTAGCAAAGAGAGGACATTAGCTAGCCAATATGATAAAGAAATACATGATTATTTTATTTCTTTTGCACATTTATTTGAACATTTCCAACGATTGTACAAGCACTTGGAAACTGTCCAATCCCTAGTTCATCAGGCATTTTTTTTTACGCTGCGGGCATTCTCCTGGTCTGGTGCCGATCTGTGTCTTCTAGGATATAATGCCAACGAACTCTTGTTTTTATGTCCACTATAACCGACAATCTCCTTTGCTTTTAACGGAGCGTCTAACCCCTCTGATTGGAGAAAAAATACGTGCTGGTTTGCTATACATACTGTACCAGGAAGATGATTTCTTTGTATTCGAAACGTGTATTTTAAAAGTTTAAGAAATAAAAACCTTACAGCGTACACAGATTTCTAACCTGATCAGGATCGTTATCTTTGTCTTATCCATAATAATGTTCACCGTTCTGTCCAGCAAATTAATAATAAACTTTATTTTATATAGCGTTTTAAACGAATAAGTAATTAGATTGCTCATAAACCTAATCGCTTTTTCTACATAAACACAGCGTGATTGCTCTCTGAAAATGCTTTCTCTTTTTATTTAGGCTCAGATTTCAACTATAGATCGTATTATTATAAACTTTCTTGGAAAAATGTATTTTATGTAAACCATGTTTGCTATTAATTCATTTAGGGCTAGAATATGTTCATTGTCTTCCAATCGAGTCGAGTTAACATTAGAAGCTTGCGACGCCCGGACTGTTACACCAACGCATTAGCATGTTAAAGTGATTTCATTGAGGAGCCTAGCTTTCTTAACTAGTAAGTATTGAACTTCCTTGGCCTTGGAGGGGGGAGGTGTCTTTCGCTGGAAATCTTGCCCCCTTCTACTTTGAAAATACCTGTGAAACCGGTTTAATTCGTCACAGCCAGTACTCCCGCAGAGAGGGGGGTTGTACTCATTAATGTCTTAGCCGGAACACGTCATTATATCTCATTTTGTATTTCTATAAAAAAATCGTTTGCCCAGCTTAACACTATTGCTGTTGTTTTTATCCTGTAAAGCGCTTTGAAGAGCACAGCTTTCTCACCACTTAGATTACTTTTTGATACCATCCTTACACAAAGCAGGAACTTCTTGTATTTTCCGATGACATACATGTGGAAAGATTACAGATTTTAATCGTCTTTTTTCTGAACCAGGGAAAATCTGATCATGTTTCTCTATAACAATAATAAAAAACTTTATTTTACATATCACCTTTAAAAGTGGCATCTCAAAGCAATACAGTAGATGTAAACCACAGATTACAAAGTAAATACCCAGACAAATGCAAACGCGTTTTTAATAAAATGTTTTTATTCATTCAGCAGAGAGAGAGCGTAAAACCTGGGCGTAACAGCTGTTCCTTTTTCTGATCACTCGCTCTCTGGATAAACGTCTCACCTGTCCTGTTCTTTGTTTTCCTAATTTGCTGATTATGCCTTCTGCTGATTGCTGATTATGCCTTCTGCGATACACTCCTGCCCTCACACCTAAAGAAGACTATTTTAAATTTCTTTGCGCGGTCCATTATGCAATTAACCCTTGTACGTGCTGTCCTTAAGGTGATATCACATAAAGGTGATATGTAAAATAATGTTTTTATTATTGTTATAGAGAAACATGATCAGATTTTCCCCGGTTCAGAAAAAAATATCTAAAGTATACTAGTTTGTCACTAGTATACTTTTAATACAGTCTTTGCTGTGCTCTAGAGGATCCTTGTGATATTTCGAGCTGTGGTTGAATGATAAGTGTCGCAGTTTAAATAAATTTCGTAGTTGGAAATTATGAAACGCTCTGTTAAAAGCAAGGGAGTTTTTATGTCCATTGCAGTTTTTTTTTAAACTGAATCAGCGCTGAACTTGTTTGAATTGACTGAGCTCCGTTCTGTACCACACAATGATCCCCCCAGAGTCTCTGCCCCGGGTGATTTGGGTTTTTTTGACAGAGGGTAAAAAACTCTCCCTCTCGCTTGCCCTCCCCCCCTGTGTATTGTCTGTTTTTTTTGTGCTGTCCTTTGACAAAACAAGGCTCACCAGATAATGTGAATCGAAACCTGTTTTTCTAGCTTTTAAAGTCGTGCGATGTGTAAGCGGGAACACATTATTATATCTTACATATGAAAAATACATAATATAGCTCCCAAACAAACGCAAACGTGTTTTTAATAAGATTCTTTTATTCGTTCATAATCTGACAATTTCAGGAACACTAATGGAGGTCTGGCTTTTTTTCTAGAAAACCATAACTCTGGTCTTGTCCAGATTTACTGTCAGCGCTCAGGTCTGACAGTGCTGCTCCAGCAGTGCCAGGTTCTGCCGCAGCCTCTGTTCTGTGGGCGACAGCAGAACCAGGTCGTCTGCAAAGAGCAGGAACTCGATTTCTGTAATTAATGCAGATCAGTAAATCAAGGGTCAAAACAGTTATTGCGCCCGGCTCCTCAATAGGCTTTGACGTGCTAATGCGTTGGTTTAACAGTCCGGGTGTGGCAATGTTTTTTATTATTGTTATAGAGAAACATGATCAGATTTTCCCCGGTTCAGAAAAAAAAGATCTAAAGTACTGTATACTAGTTTGTCACTCTTCTCATCCCCTCTTTGCTAAATGGCTTTTGAATAGAGTCACATGAAGAGAGAGGTGAAACAGCCCTACACAGCCCTGTCGCAGTACACAAATATAATTATATCTTATTAATTTATTTAGATACGCGATTCTTTTAATACAGTCTTTGCTGTGCTCTAGAGGATCCTTCTGATATTTCAAGCTCTGGTTGAATGATAAGTGTCGCAGTTTAAATAATTTTCTTAGTTAGAAATTATGGGACGCTCTGTTAAAAGCAAGGGAGTTTTTATGTCCGTTGCAGTTTTTTTGCAACATGAATATAATTATATCATTATTAATTTCTTTAGATACGCGATTCCATATTATATTCCCTTTTAATCAAATTCTAAAAGAATGCTTGTTGACTCCGGTATCACGTTAGTTAAAGACTTCGATGCTTAAAATGTTTAGGGAGAAATGGAATACTGGTGTGTATGTTTTCTTTAAAGTACCGAGACCAGCCATATACTGTATGTTTAAGTTCCAAAATTAATATAGTTTATGGCCTTCACACGCGTAACAGTATACTCCTATTCTTTTAATGCTCAGGTACTAAGATTTCCCTTCAGTGGTAAAATTCCATATAAATATTCAATACTTAAACGGGCACAGTTAAGACATTAAATATACATATACATACTGTATGCAGTACAGTTTGCATACGGTAATATGTTTATGTTCCTTAATCAATCTCTTTTATGAGCATGTGAAAGGCATGGTGAATCACTGTACTTTGCATGATTGGAAACAAATGTGTGATTGCGAAATGCTGTGGTGTTACTTTTACAAAGACGGTCAATGAAAAAAAGAATGTGGACCAGGGCAATACTTTGAGTTTACAGCTTGTCCAAGGTCATTCATTATTAATACTATTAGTAATATCTTCGTTAAAGACTTTGATGGCGACAGCTCAAGAATGAGAGGTTGAGCTTTATTAGCTCCACCTTGCGGAAATTCCGGATACTATTATTTTGCTTGCTGTATTATAGGAGAATTTACGGTAACTAGCGGTATTTACCGGTAACTCGCGGTAGACTGCGTAAAGCGCACCGGAAAATAATGCGGTATCGCCCGTGCATTTTGAATGGCTGCATCTGTAGACGTGGGTAATGTCATCCCCATTAAACAATGGGCATATCGCGCAAATCCTGCTAATCTAGAAATTAGACACAAGAACAGTATTATTAGACAGTGTTGTGTGGCTCTGGTGGAATTTCTCTGTAAACTGAAGGGTTATAGAGGAGACACATTGTGTATCACCTCTTTTTACAATTGTAAGAACATTCCAGTGTTAATGCGACACTTTGTGGCTGCTGCAGTGGCTTGCAATGTCTGGATAGTTAACACTTCAAAATTGCTTTATCAGTTTAGCGGCAATGCTTGTTAATAAGACAGAATTAAGTGTTGCTGTGCTTTCCCAAATGAGGCCTCATCTCTCTGTTTATCTCTGTGGTGTAGCCACAGAGAAACTATTCATGCAGGCTGATTTACAGATGTTTTCTTTTGATAAGGGACAGCTCCCAAATGGGGATGCACTTAGCTAAGCCTGGCTATCATGATCCATTGGCATCCATTGGCGCCTATCTGTCTAGGGAGTACCAGATGGACATCTGGACTGCATTCCTAAGTGTCAGGAGTAAATGACTCATATCTCACCTTGATCAACCAATCAGGGACTGGTAGGGCCGAGTAACCCACGTGGGACTCTGATGCCCATGGAACTTTCAGCCAATGAATGAGCTGAAGTTCCTCCAGGTAAAAACAGGCAACACAGAGCTCCAGGAGAATTCTGTGGGATTCTGTGGACAATTCTAAAGGGAATTCAAATTCCAGGGCAGGACGGCCCAGGAGCAGAAGGCTCCCAAGGGCAGGACATTCTCCCAGTGCGCCTCCTGACCATCCTGAGACTCAGCCCGGACAACCACGGAACGGGCAGTGTGTCCGAGTGCCAGAACTTTCCTCTGTTCTAAGAGTCTAGAGCGGAGGTTGCCAGAGAGTAACCAGAGGATCCACCCGAGGTTAGCACCAGAAGCAGGCCTCGTGAACAGGTTGGAACTGTGGACAGCTGAATCACTATTCAGAACTAGCTCTTCATCAGGAACGAACCGGTCCTCTTCCTGACTTGCTGGGACCCACAGTCATCTTTTCTCCTGTGCGCAAATTTTGCTAGTTAAAGCCGACACTAACTAGCCAGTCAGTGAGCATCAGCAGTGCACCGTCGCAAGCTGCACAGCAAAGCCTGGCACGGAGCCAGAGAGCCCGCAAGAGATCTGAATCCCCAGAGATTGGATGAGTATTCAACTTAAATGCATTACTGCTCGAGAATTCAATTGTTATCCCAACCAGTTGATATCAATTTAATTCCTAAGAGTTATGTACTTGTTTTGAGTATCTAATGTAGAAGTTATAACCAAGTTCATTTATGAAACGGTCTTAATGAATGATATACTGAACGTATGTCCTCTTGATATATGTAACACTTCGTAACTGACTGAATATATACCTTTTGTATTCTGATAACCCTCTCGATAAGATCTGTTAGGTTTACATGCATATTCTATGTATTAATAAATGTATCCTCGTGTATTAGTACCTGTGTGTGTGCGTTGTTTGAGTTATATCGCATGGTTGGATTCTAAAGCCATCAAAAGAATCATTTTATGATTTACTGCTACAATTAATAATTGTCCCAGTAAATGTCCAAACCCTACAGAACTGGTGCCTCGTGAGAGCACACTACATCAGTCTGTATGTGGGGGAAAGGGGGGAGGTCTCCTTGACAGCTGACACTCCTCCATATACGCCATAAGTGAATAATTAATAAAAACACCAATGTAAACATCATATTTACAATTTGTTGAAAATAAAAATGTTAAGTTCTCTAAAGCTTTCTCAGTCAAGAATGAAAATTTGCGTAGGGAGCTGTGTAAGCATGCGTAGACAGTAAAGATCAGCCAAAGAGGGAAGAAAACGCTTTCAGGAAAACAGTGTTTCAGGTGTGAAGAATACAGATCCCCAATTCAATTGCAGCGTAAACCTTTCCCCACACACCCTGTCCCCGCTGCGATACACAAAGCACTGAAACCTTTACAGTAGATGATCAAGTGTTTCGCAGATAGGGATAGTATGTAATTCTGGCTTTATGAAATCACACCTGGGATTCGATTAATTCAAAATACGTTTTTTTTTTAAAAACAACTGCACCTGGAACTAGATCTCATTTATGTTAAAGATATATCACTGGGCAGTGGTGGACGGTGCGCTGTTTTGTCAGCAACCTGCTAATCTGCTTAACACATGTAGAAAACATGATTTTATTTCTGTACGTAATGCATGTTGTGTTTACCACATTAAAGTGTTTCAAATGTTTAATGTAGAAGTAAAAATAACATACAGTTTACACAAAGACTCTACGTGCATAAAAAGTTTTTCTAACTGATTTATATACAGTAATTTCATGTTGATTTAATTGTCCTTCTTTCAGTTGGATTGCATGATTATTTTATGATTTCCCTACTATTATCATCAAATCCATCTACCCGTTCACTTGTGATTATTTTGGAAATATTTTGACATGTTCCTTTTAACTCTGAGTTTTATACTCTAGTGGCTTTAAAACTATACAACATCGCGCTGTTTGCACGCCTTTGTTCAAGTTTTAAAACTCCAGTATGGAAAAATACTGCAGAAAGTCACCTTGCTCTGATAAGCAGAGTTTGTGTTAACACAATACCCTATTTGAATGAGTTTTGATCAACTTTGTCTGTCAGTGAAAAAAATGAAAAGATGTTTACAAAGAAAGTGTACTACTTTGATAATTTGAACTATATGAATATAATTGTATCATTATTAATTTCTTTAGATATGTGATACCATATTATATTCCATATTCATCAAATTCTAAAAAGTTTCCTTTTTTTACTGCGATAACAAGCGCAAATATTCATAGAAAAGGTTAAAACATTATAGCTTTTTATGATGTATATAAACTTAATATAGTCATAAGGAGCACATATAAACTCGTATGTTACAGTATTTCATTCGGTATGTAACCCTTTAGTTGTGTTGTAACAGAAAGAATAAGGTTCTGGATCCCAAGATGAAGTTAAACAGATGAGTTTAAACAATAAAGCCGAAGTCTTGTTTCCCGCAAGAAACAACAAATTCAAAATATCGTACCAGGTGCCGGTACAAACTTTAGGTTTATATTGTCCTTCCTTGCCACTTCGGACATCATTCGTTATTATGGTAACGGGAGGAAGTTACGTGTTTCGTCCGTTTACAGCCTTTTGGCCAAATGGTCAGGGATTAAGTCCCCAGGGGTTTTCCTAGCTGGCATCTGGAATTCTTATGAGTTAACCCCCTTTCCTGCCATAAACTCCTGTTGCTTAGAAGTCTAATCTTCAGGCAGAACTGACTTAAGTTAACCCTTTTCACATCTTGTGTCTTACTTCAGTTGTAAAATTCCATATTAATATCCTGTAGCATCTCAGGGGTTCCTGCAGGAAATAAACAGGACTACATTCCTATTTGGATGCATAGGCACTACTTTATTTCAAACCTCCGTTTACCAGTAAGAGCAACAGAGACCATAAAAATTCTTGAACAATGGGTTGAATACATGAGTGCACCAATGGGAACAGGTACACAAGGTTAGGGTGGATACAGGTCTTGGGAGAAACAGGGCTAAACAACAACACAACTATTTACATCCGTGCTTACTATCTCTTTACACAACTGTTTACATGTCCAGGGTCAGCTAGCGACCAGCCGGCTGACCCTCAGTCCATCCCCCAGTGGCGATGCCCAACCTGAACTGCAGCAAATTCTTCACGCGAGTGTGCAGCCGCTAAGGCAACCCGCAAGGGCACCACAATTCCATATTAAGCTGATTTAAACATGCACAGAAGACAAATTAAGCAATTGTGTCACTAACAACAAATGCACTACAAGTGCCACAAGAGAATCACGTGCCGCCGCAATCTGTAGCCTGAATCCTGCGATACAGGATTTAACCACGCAGTTTGAATGGCTATATCTGTACAGTCTTGGATCTCACAGTTGTCATAATTTTAATTCGCTATGATTCAAGGTCTTAAAGTATGATTTTACTAGTAGCTTATAAACAAGTAAGCGAAACAAATTGGCATTCAGCAGGATTTGATATATTTATTTGACCAAGGGGTCAAAACATAAAGCAATAAAGAAACCACACCAGTAAGCCTGAGCAAGCAAATAAGATATGTAAAATATTTTTAAATAATAATTTATAAAAGTATTTGAAAATAGCTTCAAATAGTTTTATATTCAAATAGTACAGTAAATAGGTTTTCAAATCAAATTCAAATAGAAGCACATTTAATGCCCTACACATTATGTTTTTTTTGTGTCTCTCTTGCCAAAGTTTCTTTGTTTGAAATTAATTTCAGGCTCTATAAATATATTTTTTTATTGAAAACAAAAGTTGGTTGTGATTTTTTTTTTCTTTCATAAGTGAAAGTTGGCTCTAAACCGAATTCCATTTTTTCTGATTTACTGGATCTTGTAGTGTTCCCACTGAACACTAAGAAACGTTTACCACACTTTTTGCTATTTATTTCACAGAAACGTCTGGTAAATCTGAAATTTCATTCTCCTTTTTCATTTTCCTATTTGGCTGAGTGTTCACTTTTAGTGTTTCCCATCCTAGAAAAGTACAATCTTAGTCATTTGATCTTTCAACATACTTTAGCTATATAATCAAGCAGTAGCGTTACTGACACTCATGTTGATGAGTTCATTAGTTAAGCAAGCAGCACTCAATATTCAGCTAACTGAAGAGTGAGGGAAAGTGGAGTGAGGTAATGCTTAAGTCAAAACTACATGAGAGACAGTGTTTTTATCAACAAAAGTATATACAGCGCCTTGCAAAACTATTCTGACCCTTGCAGTTTTTATTTTTTTGCATTAAAGCTTTCACCCATGACACTTTGAGGTTGCAATTGTAACTTATTTTATGCAACGTACTGTATACCATACATTCAAAGCAAAAAAAAAACATAAAGAATAGATAAAATAAATGGAAAATTCATAATTGCTTAAGTATTCAAACCCTCTGAACTCCAGCAAGCTTTGGCACAATTGTCTATCAGCCTGAGGAACATTTTCAGGCATGGTTCTCTCTTTCGTTGGGATTGGCAGTATTGTATTATGATAAAAACAGGCAAATCTGTGTAAGTTTTATATATGCAAACATAGTCAAGCTTACAACTACCTTTTTCTTACTTTTATTGTCACATTTGTGTATCATGTCACATTTATGACATAAAAAGTATGCAAAAAGGGAATGCGACCTTTAACTGTTACTGAAAAGTTAATCAGTTGGTGTGGAATAAACAACATTAGTTAAAGGTCTTTGTCCTTCAGTCACTACAAAATTTGTGAATGTTTTAAAGTATACAGAACCTGAACAATATTACAATATTGGCAAAATTGACTTCATATTTTTGCAATTTCAGTCCAAAACTGCACAGCAGAATAATTACTATTTGCCTTTGATTCTGAACAGACCAGTGTCCTTTCAAGTACATTTTATCCATACAGAGTGAGGTAAAGGTTTGATTAGGGAGGTCATAAGAGATTTGATTGGAATAAAAGAAGAAGGGGAATATTTTACATCCACTGTCAGCTGAGTCCAACTGCAGCAGCCGTGAAGAAATCAAGCAGCCTTGATTTATCCAATATAAAAAGGCAGCAACAAATTATCAGTAAAGGTCATCCCCAATTTCTGTATAGAAATGATCTTTTTTCACAATGTAATAAACATTTATCTGATCCCTTTATTAGCTTTATTGGATCTGACAGTTTAGTTAAGTAATTTCCCTCCTCTGTGCTGGGTCATGACAGTTAACGTTGCGAAAAGTTCCATTCCTGCATTTTGTATTTATTAGAACTTGAAAGACAAGCGTACCAGGTCTAGTAGGATCATGATTACAGATGTGAGCTGGAAGTTCTTGGTTTTAATGAGTAGACACATTGATATTAATGTTTAGAACCAATCTCAAAAGATCAGCCATTTACGTGTGAACTATTTAATCAGCATATGTTAATCAAATGGCAAAGTGACCCATCATCCTATTGTACAACTCTCTCATATATATTACATTGTCTTTTTTATATTATCATTCCAGTTCTTTATTTAATCTCTGTATTTTTCACCAATATATTTCAATATGTAGCTACTGTATGTGCATTAGTGGAGTAAGTGGGGGCCATGTCCACCCACTCTTGTTCTGATTGACTAATAACTCTTTTATGCCAAAGCAAATTAAGAGATATAAAACAAGATACTGCTGTTTTCCCGCGGGGAACAAATTCCCACTAGGTGCATTTGTTTTAGATAAAATATTTCACACATATATATTTTTTTCAATGCTTTTCAATCTCAAAATCCACAACACAAAGCATTGTCCTGGTTGTTCACTATTTAAAAGGATTGCTATTTAATGCAATTCTCTTTGTATTTTATTTATAATATGAAGATTAGTTATTCCTCTTTAATATAGTTTTTGGATTTCTTTAAGATAACACAGTAGTCACAATTAAATATGTTTCAAAAAATATATTTCCTGGATTAAGTACTAGTCTGATTTTTTTAAATAAAACAAGAGAAATAAGAAAATGGCAAACAGATATTACGTTATTTTCAAGATATACCTTATCTCTTACCAGATTGAGTATTAAACTGTTACAATCTCACAAAATGAAACTTTATATGGCCTTCCAAGACATCTTAATTAATTTCATTTCATTTCTCACAAATGCTTCAAGCTTTTTAGATTTTTATCCAGGAATAATGATCAGATCCTGTTCTTAGTAACAAAGTATCAATGTCCATTTATGTCTTTCAATTTTTTGCAGCAAAAAAGAAGTCTACCAGCTGAAATTCATTGCATGCTATTCTACTGTACTACAGTACCACCCCATCAAAGTTAATAGTCTTCCAAGGTTAATTAAGTGATCAAGCATTTTAATAGTAGGAAGACATTGCTCTTCTCTCTTTTTTTTTTCTTTTTGACCTTAGTGAGATTCCTGAGAGTCCCATGCGGGGCCCACGGGTGTTTAATTGTATGGAATGCTGAATACAGGGCAATTGAGAACTTTGTGTGAAAGTAAAGTTGTCACTTAGAGACAGCAGAGGTGCAGTATGGGACTGCAGAGATAACAGTCCCTATGCTGCTTTGAATCCAGACCATCTGTGCCCCCAGCTGGAGTGCCAGCAATGGTCTGGCACTTGTACCACACCATATTTACAGATCTAAACACAAATGGCTACTGCCTGATTGTTTCACGATTCATTAGTCAGACAAGCTCTCCTATCCCGCCAGCCCAGCTGTTACAGAGTAAACCTTTGTCACTTAATAGGGCTGATTGTTACTTTCCATCAAATGTATTGATCTATGTCAGGCCTCTTTAAGGTAAGGTGACAGCAACAGACTAAGCCAAAACAAAGTATAAAGTATTAGCATCTATTCAATGCAACTGATACATAATATTCACTATATAAACTCAGAAAATGTTACTGTAATAAGATGCAATAATGCAAGGTTTTTGCCACTTGAGGCAGTGTAGAGTAGTGGTTAGAGTTATGGAGACATAACTGGCTGGTGGTTGGTTCAAATCCCCTGTGGAGTACTGTTATTGTACCCTCGAGCAAGGTACTTCACTCACAATGCTTTGATAAAATTCCCAGCTATACAAGTAGGTTAGATGAAAACATTGACTGCATAAGTTTGTTAAGGAATAAAAATATCTTATTCCAAAGAAAATATTAACTTTATCAAGAGTTATAATACTAATTTTATAGAGCCCTCTGGAGACAGACTCAATCCTAACAATAGCAAGCCACTGCTCTTTTTGCATAAACAAAGATAAGCTCTCTAACTAAATTGTTTGTATCTTATCATGTCTCAGGTTTGGCCAATCATCATTCATTCCATACAGAATAATAGCAAAAATATTTTTTATGAACAAATATACAAAATTACATACCTAGTCTATAAGTTCCAGTACTGGAGGAAATATTATGATTTAGCAACTTTATCAGAAAGAAATAGCAAGATGCATCCGGGTTTGTAAGGAATATACAGGACAATGATTCTCACACCAAGGCCATAGGAATCATAGAATGAAAATATTCAATTTAACTCTTTACATTAATTCCAAAGCTAATACAAAGGAAATCCTCACTATTCTACAAGTTAATAATTACAGCATTGTGTACTGCAGCAAGGTCAAGGTATCCCAGGCATGAAATATTTGAAATGGTAAAATAAGAGATAAAGCTCAGTGATTAACTTTTTTATTTTATATACAAATATTTCAATTTTCTAATCATATCTTGAATGATTTATACACATTTATTACTTATAAGATGAAGAAAAATTATTTCATTTTTTAGTGATTTTTTTTTAATTAACCCACCATAAATGGTGGAATACAGCAGAAGCAAGAAGCTTAGAGCAATGAAAATTCAGATTTTTGACGCACAGATTTGATGTGGATGATGATTTGCCCTCAACAGTTGTGGACGAGAATGCATAGAGGCGAATTAGCAATTATATCTTTGAGCCATTAATAAGAAAGAAATTAGTTTGGAAGTGGGTCACTTTTATCTCATTCAAAAACATAAATGCTAAAGAATGGCAAGTATTCACTTTAATCATGTTTAATCAGTACATCCAATCGTGCAGTCCTGAAGTATAGATTATAGATAGATAAGACTTTATTGATTCCGAAAAGAGAAGTTGAGGTGTTACAGCAGCCCAGCCCAAGAGAAGCATAAACAGACATCAGAATAGACTAAAAATTAAAATATGCACAGTAATACAAAATAAATATAAAATAAATACATAGTTAGGTGTGTGCAAAACATGCTCATAGTCACTGTAAAAACAATAAAATGTGTGCAAAATGTTCATAGGTATATACAGATTGAGTGTCCAAAAAGTACAATAGTGCAGCATGCTGTCCATAGACGAGCAGATGAAGGGCTAACTGTCACGCCCGCTACTCAACACATTCTCACATGGAAATGCACACGCACTAATTACACTCCAGCCCTGAGCACTTCTGCCAAACGACACCGCCCCTGCAAATCGGCCAACCACGACACTTCATTAATCAACACACTTTCTTCCTCGCACAGTACTTAAACCCTTCTGAACCCTCTGTTCTTTGCCCGCTATTGGTTGTTCTTTTGTGCACCTACCTCGCCTTAGATTCTGTTCACTTCTCGCTCTTTGTTACCTACCACGGAACTCACCTTCGACTACGTCTACTGTTTTGCCCCTTTGGATTTAGAGGCCTTCTCAATTGACCTTAGCCTTTTGATCACGGAACTGCCTTTTCGACTACGACTCCAGCCTTGCCCTATTCTGGATTGGAAACATACTCTGCTACCTATTTCTACGAACCTCGGAACTCGACTCGGACTTCACCTCTAGTCTAGCCTCTTAGGTACTGCATAGGGTCCGTCTTCCCGTTTCCTCAGTGGGTCACTCGTGACGCTAACAGTCCTAGCCTAGGGCAGTGTTATACACCCTGACAGCCACCAGGAGGAAGAACTTGTCAAAATGTTCCCTTGAACACCATAGCTGGAGCAATCTGTTGCTAAAAGTGCTCCGCTGCCCAATAACAGTCCGATGTAGTGGATGACAGGCATTGTTCATGATGGCTTTGAGCTTGGTCAGCATTCTCCTCTCAGCCGTGACCTCCAGGGTGTTAAGGCTCAGCCCCAACACAGAGCCAGCCTTCTTGATCAGTTTATTGAGCCTATTTACATCTCTTGTCATGATGCTGCTGTCCCAGCACACAACAGCGTAGAAGATGGCTGCTGCCACCACTGATTCATAAAAAATGTGTAGCACTGTTCCACACACCAAAGGACTTGAGCCTCCTAAGAAAATAGAGTTGGCTCTGACCTTTCTTGTACAGGGCATCAGTGTTAACAGACCACTCCAGCTTATCATCCAGGTGTACACCTAAATACTTGTAGGACTGCACCACCTATATGCCCTCACCCTGGATGGAAACAGGGTTCAGCAGAGACTTATTCCTTCAAAAGTCCATGACCATTTCTTTTGTCTTGCTGGTGTTTAGCTGGAGATGGTTAAGATGACACCACTCCACAAAGTTGGTAATCAAGCTCCTATATTCCTCCTCCCTCCCCTCACTAATAAACCCCACAATTGCAGAGTCATCCGAAAACATCTGCAGATGACATGCCTCAGAGAACAGGAATGGAGCAAGGACAGTCCCCTGTGGAGGAGCCCCAGTACTGCTAACAATCTGTTCAGACACATAACTCTGTAGCCGTACATACTGTGGCCTGCAGGTCAGATAGTCTATAATCCAGGACACCAGGGGAGTGTCCACCTGCGCCGCCCTTAGTTTATCTCTCAGTAATGGGGGATGGATGGTGTTAAAGACACTGGAGAAATCAAAGAACATAACTCTCACAATGCTCCCTGTCTTCCCCAGGTGAGAGTTAGCTCTATGTAGTAGATAGATGACAGCGTCCTCCACTCCCAAGTGTGACCGGTAGGCAAACTGAAGGGGTTCCAGTACTGTACTCACCAGGGTTCTGAGGTGGTCAAGTACAAGCCTTTCCAGAGGTTTCATCAGGTGTGATGTCAGTGCCACTGGTCTGTAGTCATTCAAGACTTTAGGGTGCCCCTTTTTGGGTACTGGCACCAGGCAAGATGTCTTCCAGAGCACTGGAACCCTTTCTAATCTCAGACTCAGGTTGAAGATGTACTGCAGCACTCCACCAGGTTGGTCCGCGCAGATCTTTAGCACCCTAGAGCTGACACTGTCAGGACCCGCTGCTTTCCCTGCAGCTGTGATGGATAGGCCGAGGAGGGCAGGGGAAGATGGAGTAGGAGTAGGAGGGGATCTCATAATTGGGTGACTGAGGACATGAAGAGGGAGTTTGGGGTGAAGGCCTGTGAGGTGAATGGACAGTGGACCCTGTATCGAATCTGTTAAGGAAAAGATTCAGCTCATTGGCCCTCTCTAGGCCTTGCTAATTCTGTTGGCCTCCGGACAGCTTGTATCTGGAGATCTTCCTCATGCCATTCCACACTTCTCTCACTTAGCTCTCCATCAGCCTGTCCTCCATTTTCCTCCCATAAGCCACCTTGCTCTCCCTAACTCTCACCTTCAGCTCTTTTTGCACTCGCCTCAGGTCCTCCTTTTCACCTGCCCATTAAGGATGGCCTTCAGGTCACTGGTGACCCAGGGTTTTATTATTGGAGAAGCAGCACACTTTCCTGGTGGGCACTGTACTGTCAGCACAGACATTTATGTAGTCAGTAATGCAGTGGGTAAGACCATCAATGTAATCTCCATAAGGCTCACAGAGTATCTCCCAGTCTGTCGTTTCAAAACAGTCCATCAGTGCATCATTAGCCTCAGCTGACAATCTCCTCACTGTCCTTGTGGTCACTGGTTGCTGTAGGACAAGAGGCTTGTACAGAGATAGAAGATGAACAAGGTTGTGGTCAGATCTGCCAAGGGGGGGGAGTGATGAGGAGCTGTAGACATTGTTGACATTAGCATACAGAAAGTCCAAAGTTTTATTATCTCTAGCATGGCATTTAACAAACTGACTAAAAGTAGGCAGAGTAGAGGAGAGCGAAACATGATTAAAATCACCAGTTATCAAGAACATGGCTTGTGGGTGACGAGTCTGTAGTCCAGCTGTAACAATGTGTATGACGTCACAACCTGAGGCTGCGTTGGCTGAGGGCGGGACATACACCAACACAACAATAACATGCAAGAACTCCCTAGGTAGGTAATATGGCAGCAGGCTAACTGCTAGTAGCTCAATGTCTGGGGTGCATAGCTGTTCTTTTACAGTAATATGATTAAAGTTACACCGTCTGTTATTCACAAACACTGCCAGCCTTCCTCCTTTATTTTTACCGCTATCCTTGATTTTCCGATCCGCACACACCATCTGAAAACCCTCTATTGTAGTGTTAGCGTCGGGAACCAGTTCGTTCAACCAAGTCTCTGTGAAGCACATAATAGAGGACTCACGATATTCCCACTGGCTCCTCGTCAATGCTGCTAGCTCCTCCATCTTGTTGGCAAGAAATCGTACATTCCCCATTATGATGGAGGGTAAAGAAGGTTTGTACCTTCTTTTTTTAGCCCGACACATTGCCCCGGATCTACAGCCTCTGCTGCGTTGTATTAGTTCTCTGGGGATCTTCAATCGCTCACCCGAGAACATTGACAACTTCCATAACGTGGAAGAGCTGGTCTCTGGTGTAAACAAAAGACCCCGGTGTAGTGTGCTCTCTGAAGGCACCAGTTCTGTAGGGTTTGGGCATTTACTGGGACAATTATTAATTGTCGCAGTAAATCACAAAATTGATTCTTTTGATGGCTTTAGAATCCAACCATGCGACATAACTCAAACAACGCACACACACAGGTACTAATACACGAGGATACATTTATTAATACATAGAATATGCATGTAAACCGAACAGATCTTATCGAGAGGGTTATCAGAATACAAAAGGTATATATTCAGTCAGTTACGAAGTGTTACATATATCAAGAGGACATACGTTCAGTATATCATTCATTTAGACCGTTTCATAAATGAACTTGGTTATAACTTCTACATTAGATACTCAAAACAAGTACATAACTCTTAGGAATTAAATTGATATCAACTGGTTGGGATAACAATTGAATTCTCGAGCAGTAATGCAGTGAAGTTAAATACTCATCCAATCTCTGGGGATTCAGATCTCCTGCGGGCACAAAGAAACAGTTGCAGGCTGTTGCTGTCCAATCCGCGCTCTCTGGCTCGGTGCCAGGCTGTGCTGTGCGGCTTGCGACGGTGCGCTGCAGATGCTCACTGACCGGCTTTAGCTAGCAAAGTTTGTGCACAGGAGAAAAGATGACTGTGGGTCCCAGCAAGTCAGGAAGAGGACCGGTTCGGAGAAGAGTTCTGAATAGTGATTCAGCTGTCCACAGTTCTGACCTGTTCACGAGGCCTGCTGCTGGTGCTAACCTCGGGTGGATCCTCTGGTTACTCTCTGGCAACCTCCGCTCTCGACTCTTAGAACAAAGGAAAGTTCTGGCACTCGGACACACTGGCCGTTCCGTGGTTGTCCGGGCTGAGTCTCAGGATGGTCAGGAGGCGCGCTGCGAGAATGTCCTGCCCTTGGGAGCCTTCTGCTCCTGGGCCGTCCTGCCCTGGAGTTCTCCTTTGAATTCCCTTTAGAAAAGTCCACAGAATTCTCTCCAGAATCTCTTAGGCTCTCTGTGTTGCCTGTTTTTACCTGGAGGAACTTCAGCTCGTTGATTGGCTGAAAGTTCCATGGGCATGAGAGTCCCATGTGGGTTACTCAGCCCTACCAGTCCCTGATTGGTTGATCAAGGTGAGATATGAGTCACTTACTCCTGACACTTAGGAATGCAGTCCAGATGTCCATCTGGCACTCCCTAGACAGATAGGCGCCAATGGATGACCATTGATCATGATAGCCAGGCTTAGCTAAGTGCACCCCCCTTTGAGAGCTGTCCTAGGAAACCTTATCAAAGGAAACCTTAAATCAGCCTGCATGAATAGTTTCTCTGTGGCTGCACCACAGAGATGAACAGAGATGGGACCATTTGGGAAAGCTCAGAACACTTAATTCTTTCTTATTAATAAGCCTCGCCGCTACATATCCCCCCTTTTTGAAGGTCCTGAGGCGTTGTTGCCTTCAAACCAAACCGAGTTAAGTGATGTCCCTTGTCATTAGAACATTAACCTTAAATGTCCACATTACTCCTCGAGAATTCATACCGGAACCAGCATTGGATACAAACAGGATGAATAACATCTGGAGTATGTATAAACACGGTAGGAGACATTATCTAAGTCTAGGAATTACACATCAGGAAGTTCACTGTCAATATCTGATACCTCTATAGTAGTAGATATAGTAGATATTTGGGGAGAAGTCACTTCCTTTCTTTTGACATGCTACCTTTGACTCATTCATGCTACCCAGAGTACATCTTGATGTAAGAGTACAGCTTTCAGAGTACACTGTCAGTCATGATCCAGCTACCCAGCAGTAGTGTTACAATAACACCGATTCCTGTTCCCAGCCCCCCTGATGAACCACAACAACTGTGTTGGGCACCTGCCAGGGTGGTTTGGAGGTTTGTTCCATTAAAGCAAACTCAACTACCTGTACCTCTTCAGGGCTTACTGTTTCTTGGATTTCTATCCAATTCAATAGTGTGGCACCTGAAGGCATCCATGACCTCAGGTTTGGTCTTATATTGTCCGGTTCTAGACAGTACAGTGTTAAGTTGCCGTGTGACATCAAACACCTTTCAACCTCAGTATCAATCATTGTCTCACTGTGTTAGACATCTCCCATGGCAGCTTTGAGGTAAAAGCTTCCTGCTTTTCCTCTCTGTTTTACTGCCTGCTCTGTGACTTCAGGGGTGGAGTCAGCACTCGCTTGGGAGTGGCTGACCTCATCCAGGCAGGAACCCTTCCTCTCAATCAGATAGACTGAGGGAGGGAGAGGGGGCGGGTCTCCGCCTCCTCCAGTGGAGAGTATCAGCTCATTCACGCTTCCGGCAGCCTTGGGGAGTGGTTGTCCCTGTCCTAATAAAGCTTGTTCAAGCCTGGCCAGGCGGGTGGCTACTGAATCCTTTTGTTCAGCCTTTTCTAGCCCTTTCCCTCCCCCGGTGTTCTCATGGCACTTAGGACGCTGGGTGGGGTCCTGTGTGCCTGCTTTGGAACGGGGCTTAGCCAGCTCAGGAGCCTGTGCTCCTTCGAGCAGGGGGAAATTAACCCTGCTGGCTCTGACGGCGAACACAGTTGCTTTAACAGCTTTTTGCTCAGAGTGACTTTGGACATCATACTCCCAGGCTTTCTGCACGAATCTCTTAATATCAGTCATTTTCATGGTCTGTGCATCTGTATGCATTAAGATCATCTTTCTGACTGACGGGTGGAGATTCGCAATGAATAAACCCTTGAAATGTATGTTCTCTTCGCAACCCTCATCATTTCGCCCTGCAAAATAAGTTCGTCTAAGTCTCTCGTAATATTCGCGAGGGGACTCTGCTCTCTCGTGCTTAATGTTAAGGGCGGCGGCTATCGCGGCAGACGGGTCAATAAACGCACTGTATTCTTCGATAAGTGATTGACACAGCTGTTCAAAGTCATTACAGACTTCTTTCATCTGCCTAGCCATCCACTCATGAACAGCTCTGCTGGTAGTTTTCCTGACCAGAAACGCTTTCTCCTGTTCTGTGGCGTTTGGCAGGTACTGCAGGTTATACCTGAGGTCCTGAATATAACTCTCGATATTATTCTCTTACACTGCAGGGTCAAATCTCTCTATGTCCCTCGCTAGCTCTCTCAGAGAATGGAGATTTATTCTCCTAGCTTCTCCGCTGACGGAGATATGGAAGAGATCGTGGTCAGACCTGTCGCTGCTAGAGAGAGTGCTTAATAGCGACTCGAATTCAGACCTTTTAGCAACCATCGTTAAACTTAAAGAGTATTACTTTTAAGTACGAAATCACAGTTTTACCACAGAAAACCACAAGATCAAGTATGCAATCAATCCGGTTGATCGCAAAAGATCACAAAACAATCAAGCACTGCTTAAAGAGCAAGGGGAACTTTTTTCCTTTCGGCTTTCAGCACACTGTATTGTCGTGTATGAAACCCGCGGCGTTTTAAATGAATTATTCCGCTTGGTTGACTCATTTCAGTCTTGCCACGCCCGTCCAGGGACGCCAAATATGTAACCATAGCCGGCCCAGGGACGCCAAAAATGTAACGTTGCCATAGCCAAAATGTAATGTAGTGGCTCTCTGAAGGCACCAGTTCTGTAGGGTTTGGGCATTTACTGGGACAATTATTAATTGTAGCAGTAAATCACAAAATTGATTCTTTTGATGGCTTTAGAATCCAAGCATGCGACATAACTCAAACAACGCACACACACAGGTACTAATACACGAGGATACATTTATTAATACATAGAATATGCATATAAACCTAACAGATCTTATCGAGAGGGTTATCAGAATACAAAAGGTATATATTCAGTCCGTTACAAAGAGTTACATATATCAAGAGGACATACGTTCAGTATATCATTCATTAAGACCGTTTCATAAATGAACTTGGTTATAACTTCTACATTAGATACTCAAAACAAGTACATAACTCTTAGGAATTAAATTGATATCAACTGGTTGGGATAACAATTGAATTCTCGAGCAGTAATGCAGTGAAGTTGAATACTCATCCAATCTCTGGGGATTCAGATCTCCTGCGGACTCAAAGAAACAGTTGCAGGCTGTTGCTGTCCAATCCGCGCTCTCTGGCTCGGTGCCAGGCTGTGCTGTGCGGCTTGCGACGGTGCGCTGCAGATGCTCACTGACCGGCTTTAACTAGCAAAGTTTGCGCACAGGAGAAAAGATGACTGTGGGTCCCAGCAAGTCAGGAAGAGGACCGGTTCGTTCCTGATGAAGAGCTAGTTCTGAATAGTGATTCAGCTGTCCACAGTTCTGGCCTGTTCACGAGGCTTGCTGCTGGTGCTAACCTCGGATGGATCCTCTGGTTACTCTCTGGCAACCTCCGCTCTAGACTCTTAGAACAAAGGAAAGTTCTGGCACTCGGACACACTGGCCGTTCCGTGGTTGTCCGGGCTGAGTCTCAGGATGGTCAGGAGGCGCGCTGCGAGAATGTCCTGCCCTTGGGAGCCTTCTGCTCCTGGGCCGTCCTGCCCTGGAATTCTCCTTTGAATTCCGTTTAGAAAAGCCCACAGAATTCTCTCCAGAATCCTCACTGAATCTTCCCAGGCCCCCTGTGTTGCCTGTTTTTACCTGGAGGAACTTCAGCTCGTTGATTGGCTGAAAGTTCCATGGGCATCAGAGTCCCACGTGGGTTACTCGGCCCTATCAGTCCCTGATTGGTTGATCAAGGTGAGATATGAGTCACTTACTCCTGACACTTAGGAATGCAGTCCAGATGTCCATCTGGCACTCCCTAGACAGATAGGCGCCAATGGATGACCATTGATCATGATAGCCAGGCTTAGCTAAGTGCATCCCCCTTTGGGAGCTGTCCTTGGAAACCTTATTAAAGGAAACCTTAAATCAACCTGCATGAATAGTTTCTCTGTGGCTGCACCACAGAGATGAACAGAGATGGGACCATTTGGGAAAGCTCAGAACACTTAATTCTTTCTTATTAATAAGCCTCGCCGCTACACTGTAAACTGAAGAGCTATAGAGTAGACATGTTGTGTATCGCCTCTTCTTATCATTGTAAGAACATTCCAATGTTAATGCGACATGGAAGTTATTATTCATAATACATTATCTTGGACAGTCTATAAAAAGAACATTTATAGAAGAGACACATTGTGTATCGCCTCTTTTTACACTTGGAAGAACTTTCCAATGTTAATGTGACACTGAAGATATTAATAATAACCTTTTAAATCTGAAGCTGTTAACTCTACTTCACACCTGCATGTCAAGATCATGGTTTAAAAATAAAAAAACATCAAACCCTAGATTTGATGAGAACATCATGATTTCGAAACGATGTGAAACATGACAATTTGTTACAGTTACCATCAGGAGGAAAAAAAAGGTGCACTGCAGTGGCTTGCAATGGCTGGATAGTTAACACTTCAAAATTGCTTTATCAGTCTGTTTTTGGGGGGAAGAAGGGAGCTCTCCTTGACAGCTGACACTACTCCATACGCTTAAGTGAAAAATTTATAAAAACGCCAATGTAAACATCATATTTACAATTTGTTGAAAATAAAAATGTAAAGTTCTCTAAAGCTTTCACAGTCAAGAATGAGAATGAGAATTCTCGTAGGGAGCTGTGTAAGCATGCACAGGCTGCAAAAGATCATTCAACTGCAGCCTAAACCTTTCCCCACACACCCTGCCCCCACTGCGATTGAAATATGCACAAAGCACTGAAAGCTTTACAGTAGATGATCATGGTGTTTCGCAGACATAGGGATAGTACGTAATACTGGCTTTATGAACTCACACCTGGGATTTGATTAATTCAAAATAAGTTTTTTTTATAAAACTGAACCTGGTACTAGATCTCGTTTATATTAAAGTTATATCCCTGGGCAGTGGTGGACAGTTAGTGGATGGTCTGCTATTTTGTCAGCAACCTGCTAATCTGCTTAACACCTGTAGAAAACATGATTTTATTTCTGTATAGAATGCATGTTGCGTTTACAAAATTGCATAAAACAATACATAAAAAGTGTTTTTAACTGATTTTATATACAGTCTTTTCATGTTGATTTAAGTGTCCTTCTTTCAGTTGGATTGCATGATTATCGTTATGATCTTTGTATTATTATCGAATCCATCAAGTCGTTCACTTCTGATTCTTTTGGAAATATTTTGACATGTTCCTTTTAACTTTTTACAGTCAGGCACTCTGAACAAGTTAAGCTTTGATGCTGTACAATAAAATGTATTTCCCACAGGCTATACTGTAGTGGCTTTAAAACTATACCACATCACACTGTTTGCATGCATCTTTGTTCAAGTTTTAAAACTACAGTATTGAAAAATAAGTGTTAAGAAAAAAACAGGACATTTGATAGCTGGTTGCCTTATATTTATTTTTAAAAATGGAATCAAAAATAAGATACAATGATGTGTTCCTGCCTAACTCAAACATTGTGTGACTTTAAAAGCTGTAAAAAATGGTTTAGATAGCAGAAAGTCACCTTGCTCTTACAAGTGGCTCTGTTTTTCTTCCCCCCTGGTGCGACGTGACAATGCATAAAACGGGTTTTTTATTTTATTGGGAGTGTGAACATTGAGTCAGCACTAGGGCGTACAGTGAGACTAACACAGTGAGATTACTGAGATGGATAGTTTTAGTAAATATGTTGACAAATATCTGAATTATTGCAAGATAAAATTGTATCCAGATGTGAATCAACTACGTGACCTTGCTCCCCTAAAATTGTGGGAAAGAGGTTAAGTGGGCATTGTAGTGACCATAGAGTGTTTTAATACACTATACAGTATAACAGTATAAAGCATTTTTTTAAATAGTTCAGGTGGGTAGCTGCGTCAGTATGCGTAGGCTGCAAAGGAACAAGTAATAGGTTTATTCCATGCTGAAAAAAAGAAGAAAGAGAACACAACTTTTCGGCCGTGGAGCCTTCTTCAGGTGTGAGAGAGACAGGGCAGTAGGCAAAGGTAAAGTAGCGGGAGAACAAAGGTTGGGAGGGAGGAGGAGTGAGAGGCCAATCAAGAGGTGTGAAGTCAGAATGGGTGAAGAGAGGTGTGAAATTAAACTTCCTAGCTGCAGAATAATTTTGGTTTCGGTGGTCTTTCTGATGTATGAGTTTGGAAAACTGTCTTTGAGAACACAGACGGAGAGATTAGAGTGGTCGTGGCCGTCAGAGGTGAAATGAGAAACAATGGGCTTGGAGAGATCTTTAATCTTCACAGCCCTGACGTGTTCTCTGAAGCGGTCTTCGAGTCTCTTTCCTGTTTCTCCAATGTAGATGGCTGGGCATTTACTGCAAGAGATACAGTAAATAAGGTTGCTGGAGGTACCTGCAGGTGATACAGCGAGCTCTGTTGCAAGGGAAAGTGCCTGGTGTGGAGGCACTTTCCTTTGCAACCAAGCACTTTCCTTTGCAACAGAGCTCGCTGTATCACCTGCAAGTACACATCCACCACCACACTCATTCAAGGCCCCTCAGGACAATTCCAGATCACTTGCAATAAATGAAATTCCAGATCACTATCTCTTGCAGTAAATGCCCAGCCATTTACACAGGTAGCTGGTCATCATGCTGATCCTACCTGTAAATAATAGTGTAAATAATGTCATAGTAGTTCTAGTGTCCTGTGTAATCTTATAAGTGTATAGCGTGTTGTTAAGTAATTACCACCCTAAAGATGTGTACGTGTTCCGTCAGTCTCCTCATGTGCGTGTATATCCTATGTTTGGTTTTGTGGTTGTTAAAGAATAAAGCTATCGCTTGGTTTGTTAATCACGTCTCCACTGGACTTTTGTTCTGAGAAGAACCTGTACACGCTACATTGGTGTCAGAAGCGGGCAGGATAGACAAATCGTGGCAGACATTAGCTGATTCTGTCAAGCGCCGGCTGATTCTAAAAGAGACAGAACCCATCGGCAGCGCACATAGGGAGCCTGAGAAACTCCTGGGTGCGACAGGTGGCCACAGCCCTTACCGGGGCTACTCGGTAGTGGTCCCGCCGGTAGAATTGGGACAACTGGCCGCTACTCCTGGCCAGCGGGTGCCCCAGAGAGAGGATACCCTCCCTGCCGGAGCCGACCAGCGATTCCCACACCCATTGGCGCGGGTGCGACCCGGTCGCTACGACGGGGAAGCGCCTTGGGGAACCTACGAGGCTCAGTTCCAGCTCGCGGCCCGGACGAATGGCTGGAGATGGTCGGCCACCTGGCGGCGGCGCTGGAAGGAGCGGCCTGGCAGGTGTTCCTGGATGTCCTGGAGGAGGACCAAGGTGAATACGCGGCGCTGGCAGCAGGTCTCCAGCTGCGCTTCGGTGTGGAGGAGGCGCCGGACCTGATGCAGGAGAGGCTGGCCCTGCGGCGGCGCCGACCAGGAGAGCGACTCGCCCCGGTTGCCGCTGATGTCATGTTCCTCGCCCGCCGAGAATACCCAACTTTTCCCCGGGAGACGCAGCAGGAGA